>NW_007098138.1:11752-18422 GCF_000164805.1 Carlito syrichta | reverse complement strand
TGCCCAGGCGGGTCTCGAACCCGCGGGCTCAGGCCATCCGCTCACCTCAGCCTCCCCAAGCATGGGATTACAGGCTGAGCTACCGAGCCCGACTCTTTTATTCTTTAGGTTTAGAGATAACTTTATTGAGATATGATTCATAGCCAGAAAAGTCACCCTTTAAAAGTATATGACTCGGCCGGGTGCTCACACCCGTCATCCAGCACTTTGGGAGGCCGAGGTGGGAGGATCACTTGAGGCCAGGAGTTCAAGACCAGTCTGGACGGCATAGCAAGGTGTCTCTACCAAAAAAATAAAACGTAAGTAGGTGGGGCGTGGTGGCGCCTGTAGTCCCAGCTACTTGGGAGACTGAGGCAGGAGGGTCGCTGGAGCCCAGGAAGTGGAGGCTGTGGTGAGCCGTGAGCACGCCCCTGCGCTCCAGCCTGGGCCACAGAGTGAGACCCCGACTCAAAAAAAAAAAAAAAAAACTCAGCGGTTTTCAGCACATTCAGAGTTGTGCAACATTACCTCTATCAAGCTCCAGAACATTCCATCACCCTAAAAAGAAGCCCCTCCCTGTCTGCCAGCCATCACCCCTCCCCATCTCCCTGGCCCCCACAAACCTACGTCCTGTCTCTGTGGACTGGCCCGTCCTGGACATCCCACGTCAAAGGACTCACACTCTGTGTGTCCCGTGTCTGGGTCTCACGGGGCGTGACGCCCTCAGGGTCCCTCCACGCCGTGGCCTGTGTCACGGACCCCTTTCAGTTCATGGCAGAGTCGTGTCCATGGTGGCGTTTGCTTTCTGAGGCAGCCGGGATGGACTTCGAGTGGACATCCAGCCTCTGAGGCCACCCTGCACCCGACCGGGGTTCCCCTGAGTGGCCCCCGTGGTAGCAGACTGGTCCCCAGAGAGCCTGCGGTGGACATTTTAGCCTCTGCAGACCAGCCAGAAAACCCGGAAAACGCGCCAAAGGCAATCCGAAAACAAATTCGCATGGCCACGTGCCAGCCAACGTTATTTAAATGCCGGGCCAGGTTCACCAGCCTCCAGCTTCCAGCTTCGGACAAAGTCCATAAACGTTCTGGCCCTTAGGATTCCAAAGAGCTCTTGTTAGTGTGGGTTATATTGACTGAGATGTGCTGAATTTGAAATTAAAAACCAAGCTGGGCGTGGTCGCTCGCGCCTACAATACCAGCACTTTGGGAGGCCGAGGTGGGAGGATCGCTTGAGGCCAGGAGTTCGAGACCAGCCTGGGCAGCATAGCAAGACCCCATCTTTACAAAATAAGAATAATAATAATTAAAGAAAGAAATTGAACCTGGGAAAGTGTGAAATATGTATTAAATTTAATTTAAGGCCGGGCTCGGTGGCTCAGCCTGTCATCCCAGCGCTTTGGGAGGGCGAGGTGAGTGGATGGCCTGAGTCCGTGGGTTTGAGACCCACCTGGGCAACTTGGCGAGACCTCATCTCTACAATAAACCAAAAATTAGTCGGGCGTGGTAGTGCCCGCCTGTAGTTCCAGCTACTTGGAAGGCTGAGGCGGAAGGATCTCCGGAGCCCTGCAGGTCAAGGCTGCGGTGGCCGGGAGCGGCCACTGCACTCCAGTCTGGGCGACAGAGTGAGACCCCGACTCAAAAAAAAAGAAAAAAAAGACAGGAGACAGGTCGCAGCCACAACCAGCCTGGAGGACTGGCCTCTCCCTTTCTGTCAGCCTGTGAGGCCCTGTGTGCCTCTGCTGGCCGGTGGGACCCCATCAGGACTCTCAGGGCCCGGGGCATATTGTCCCCAAGGGCCGGTGGCTCCCACCCTGTCGTCCCAGCAATTTGGGAGGCTGAGGTGGGAGGATCACACAAGGTTGGGAACTGGAGACTAGCCTGGGCAACATAGCAAGACCCCCATCTCTACAAAATGTTTTTAAGAATTAGCTGGGTGTGGTGACACACCTGTCATCCCAGCACATTGGGAGGCCGAGGTGGGAGGATTGCTTGAGGCCAGGTGTTGGAGACCAGCCTGGGCAACATAGTGAGACCCGGTCCTTTTTTTCTTTTTGAATTGGAGTCTCACTCTGTCGCTCAGACTGGAGTGCAGTGGCATGCTCATGGCCACCGCAGCCTCGACCTCCTGGGCTCAGGTGATCCTTCCACCTCAGCCTTCCAAGTAGCTGGAACTACAGGCACGTGTCACCATGCCTGGCTAATTCTTTTTTGATTTATTGTAGAGATGAGGTCTCGCCAAGTTGCCCGGGCTGGTCTCGAACCCACGGGCTCAGGCAATCCTCTCACCTCAGCCTCCCAAAGTGCTGGGATGACAGGCTGAGCCACCGAGCCCAGCCTTTATTTTTAATATAAGAAAAAATGACTTTAAGTATTCACATCTTAGCTATTGCTAAATGTCAGAGTTCTCAGTCGGATTTGAAAACACTTTTAAACAGGTCCTTGGCAACCTCCAAATTATTATCAGTGACTTTACTGTCCTTCTGGCCATACTTGGGACCAGAGGGGGAAAAAATTTAAAAAAAAGGAATCAAAATACTCCACGGGCCCCGGGCATGGGCGCCCTCCTTCCTGCGCTGACGACGGCGTCTCAGAGAGGCCTCCCTCTAGCAGGGGGCTCGGCCCTCCTGCGGGGTCCAGGACGGCCCCACCAGGGAACAACCTGGCCCCAAGTGTCAGCAGTGCCTACGGTGGGGGGGATCCTTATACCAAGCTCGATTTCATGATAAAAGAGAAAGATCCTTACATTGTATTATTAAATATCACCGGGAGTGTTGGCTCAGGCCTGTCATCCCAGCGCCTTGGGAGGCCGAGGCGGGAGGATCGCTTGAGGCCAGGAGTTCGAGGCCAGCCCGGGCAGCCAAGCAAGACCCCGACTCTATAAAAATTTTTTAAAAAATCAGAAAATGAACTGGGCTTGGTGGCGCGTGCCTGTAGTCCCGGCTACTCGGGAGGCTGAGGCGGGAGGATCGCCTGCGCCCAGAAAGACGAGGCTGCCTGCGGTGGGCTGTGATCTCACCGCTGCCCTCCAGCCTGGGCGACAGAGGGAGGCCCCGGGTCTGAAAAATAAAATGAATAAAAGAAAAGCAGTGTTACTCAGCGGATCATTCCGTCGATGTGGGGTGGGCACCGCTTCCCCCACGCCGCCTGCGGACCCCGTGGGACCTGGACCCTTTCCCGCTGCTGCCAAGGCGAGACCCGCGACCCCACTGCCTGGGGACAGCGGGGACGGGCTGGCCGTGACCACCAGGTGGCAGCACAGCCCGGCCTGCCGGAGACGGGTTCTGGCTCGGGCCGCGGCGTCTTGGAGACACCGCAGTCTAGACGGCCCGGCGGAATTCCTCCGTCCTGAAGTCAGTCTGCGTGCAGACGCCGCCACCGTCTCCCAGTCGAGGCTCCCTGCGGGCGCTTCCGACACTGTCTCGCCCGGGCCCTGCGTCCGCGACTGAGGGGCTTAGTGAGCAGGTGATGCCCAGGAGACCGAGCTGGACAGGGGCCACCTGGCGGGCTGTCACGCAGGCCACCAGGGCCCACACGGCCAGCCTCGCGGGAGGGGGGCATTTCTTTCCTTTCTTTCTTTCTTTTGTTTTTTTCTGAGATAGGGTCTTGCTGTGTTGCCCAGGCTGGAGTGCCGTGGCACGCTCACGGTCACTCCAGGGTCGACCCACCGGGCTCCGGCGATCCTTCCACCTCAGTCTTCCAAGTAGCCAGAACTACAGGTGCATGCTACCATACCCAGCTAATTTTCTATTTTTAAAAACTTTATTGTAGAGAGGAGGTCTCGCCAAGGTTCCCAGGCTGGTCTCGAACCCGCGGGCTCAGGCAATCCACTCACCTCGGCCTCCCAAAGTGCTGGGATGACGGGCCAAGCTACCGTGCCCGGCCTGTTTTATTTTATTTATTTATGTATTTATGTATTTATTTTAGAGACGGGGTCTTGCTCTGTTGCCCAGGCTGGAGCGCCGTGATGCGATCATTGCTCACGACGGCCTCCAACTCCTGTTCTCAGGCAATCCTCCCGCCTTGGCCTCCCAAAGCGCCGAGATGACAGGCCTGAGCCACCGCGACCGGCCTGCGGGTACGGGTGGCGAGGGGTCGTTCCTGAGAATTGTTTACGCCGCCTCTCCCCAGCCTGGCACACGGGCCGGCCTCCCCGAAACCGAGAGTCTCAGGTTCAGCGCCCAGGAGACAGGTGTCTGCGCCCTCGGCCAAACTGAAACCAAACCTGGCCTGGGAGACACAGACCCCAGGGGCCACCCGGGGCCAGCGCGGTCCCAGCCCCTTCCGAAATGTGCGACATGTGGCAGCCGTCCAAGCTGGGCTCTGTCGCGGTAGCTGAGGCCACCCGGGCCGTCCCCTGGGGCGAGCCCCTGGCAAGGGGTTTCCCTGGGGTATCAGCCTCCGAGGTCTGGGAGGGCCCGGGCCTGCGATCCGGGACGCACAGGCACTTGGGGGCGTTGACTGACCTTGGCTGCTGTAACGTCCGCGCTGACCTGGTTTTCCTCCTGTTCGGTTTCCTCAGCTGGGCAGGGACTGGGGGCGGGGGTCTTGCGGGGTGTGCAGGGACTTCTCCGGCTCTCCCAGGGCCGCTCCGGCGGCCAGGGCACCCTGGGTCCTGCCCACAGGTTTGACCGTGGTGGCTCTGAGACTCTGGGCTCCGGAGGCCAAAATTTTTATTTTTATTTTTTAGCCTGTTTTCTTTTTTGAATCAGGGTCTCACTCTGTTGCCCAGGCTGGAGTGCAGTGCCACAATCACAGCTCACTGCAGCCTCCACCTGCTGGGCTCAGGCCATCCTCTCGCCTCAGCCTCCCAAGTATCTGGAACGACAGGCATGCGCCACCATACCCGGCTCATTTTTTTTTTATCTTTTGTGGAGTTGAAGTCTCGCTATGTTGCCCAGGCTGGTCTTGAACTCCTGGGCTCAAGCAATCCTCCTGCCTCGGCCTCCCTAGGTACCGGGATGACAGGCCTGAGCCACCGCGCTTGGTCCCCGGAAGGTCAGTTCTCCCAAACACCGTGTTGCCAGGACCGCCCGGACAAAGTCCCACAGATAGGAAGGCTTGAACAACGGAGTTTATCCTCTCTCGGGTCCAGAGGCTGGAGTCTGGGGTGGAGGCCTGGCAGAACCCGTCCCCCCCGGGCTCAGGTTGGCCGTCCGGCCCCTCCCGGCCCCTCCCGGCCGACCGTCCTGGGCCACCCTTGGCGAGGAGACGCGTCACCCGACCTGTCTGCGAGTCTGAGCCTCGATTTCCCTTTTATAAGGACAGCAGGCACGTCGGGCCAGGCTCGCCCCACCCCAGTGCAAACACACTTAACCGATTCCATCCGCCAAGACCCCACGGAGGTCACCCTCCCAGGTCCTGGGGTGAGGACATCAGCCTCACCTGGGTTTGGCTGGGGACACCAGACGCTGGACTCTGGCCCTGGACTCCCAAGCAGCCCCAGGAGGGAGGAGTCAGGGGCTGGGACACGGGCCTGGCCACACCGGTTGCGGGTGACCTGGGGCCAGGCGGGACCCAAGGAAGTGTCGGCGGCGCCCTCTGCAAAACAAGCGACGTTCTCAGAAAGCACAGGACACCTTGCAGCCTTGTCGGTGACTGTGACCCTCAGAGAGGCCGGGGCCTCTCTGCTTCCCTCTCCCACCCAGGACTGTCTTCAGAAGTCTCTAGAGGGGCTGGGCACAGTGGCTCACACCTGTCATCCCAGCACTTTGGGAGGATTGCTTGAGGCCAGGAGTTCGAGACTAGCCTAGGCCACAGAGTGAGACCTCATCTCCATAAAAAATAAAAAACAAGCCGGGCTTGGTAGCTCAGCCTGTAATCCCGCGCCTTTGGGAGGCTGAGGTGAGTAGATTGCCTGAGCCTGCGGGTTCGAGACCCGCCTGGGCAACTTGGCGAGACCTCATCTCCACAATAAATCAAAATCAGCCGCGTGTGGTAGTGCACGCCTGTAGTTCCAGCTCCGCAGAAGGATCGCCGGAGCCCAGCAGGTCGAGGCTGCGGTGGCCGGGAGCGGCCACTGCACTCCAGTCGGGCGACAGAGTGAGACTCCAACTCACAAAAAAAAGCAAAAATAGGCTGAGCATGGTGGTGTGCACCTGTAGTGTCAGCTACTTGGGAGGCTGAGGCAGGAGGATCACTTGAGTCCAGGAGGTCGAGGCTGCAGTGAGCTATGATTGCACTACTGCACTCCAGCCTGGATGACAGAGTGAGACCCCATCTCTTTAAAAAAAAGAAAAAGAAAAACAGACTCATGTTGATTTTATTTAGACATAGTCGGGTATGGTGGCTCACACCTGTATTCCCAGAACTTTGGGAGGCCGAGTCGAGAGGATTGCCTGAGTCCAGGGGTTCAAGACCAGCTTGGGCAACAAATAAAAAAATTAGCTGGGTGTGGTGGCGCACGCCTGTAATTCCAGCTACTTGGAAGGCTGAAGCAGAAGGATTGCCTGAGCCCAGTAGGTCGAGGCTGCGGTGGTTGTGTTTGTACTACTGCACTCCAGCCTGGGCGACTAGAATCTACTAACGTTAAAAAAAAAAAAAAGCAAAAACAAAAACAAAAAACCTACTTTATATTCTGATTTATTCTCATTTGACTTCATGTAGCAATAAAATATTTAATGTCATATTATTTATTATTTTAAAAATTCAAAATAAATGCAAAAATCTATGATGAAGTCCATTTTTTTTTTTT
>NW_007098138.1:1797-11301 GCF_000164805.1 Carlito syrichta | reverse complement strand
TCACCTCAGCCTCCCAAAGGCGCGGGATGACAGGCTGAGCCACCGAGCCCGGCGTGACTCCATTTCTATGAAATGCCCAGACCAGGCCAGTCCACAGAGCTGGGATGTGGATTCGTGGGTGCTCCGGGCTGAGGAGGGTGGAGAGTGACAGCGGATGTGGACGGGGCATCTCTTTTGGGGAGTGAATGTTCTGGAACTAAGTAGTCATGATGGTGATACAATATTGTGACGACAGTAAGAGTGACTGAATTCACTGTTCGCCTTAAAATGGTTAATTTTAGGCTATGCAAACCTTATCTCAGTTTGTTAAAAAGCGAGGGAGGGCCGGGCTCGGTGGCTCAGCCTGCCATCCCAGCACTTTGGGAGGCCTAGGCGAGTGGATCGCCCGAGCCCGTGGGTTCGAGATCAGCCCGGGCAACTTGGGAGACCTCGTCTCTACAATAAATAAAAATTCGACTGGGCATGATAGTGTGCCTATAGTTCCACCTAGTTGGAAGGCTGAGGCAGAAGGATTGCTGGAGCCCCGCGGGTCAATGCTGGGGTGGCCATGAGTGTGTCACTGCACTCCAGCCGGGGCGACTAAGTGAAACTCTGATTAAAGAAAAAAAAGCGAGTGAGAAGACGTGTTGTTTGGAACAGACAGGTGGATTGCAGCGGCGATCACAGTGTGAGGGGTCTGGTGAGGGCCTCGGTGCTGGTAGGGGGAGAGGGAAGCCAGGTCACTGGGTCCTGGGAGACCCAAGTGAGGGGGCTACAGGGGTGCCCCGGTGCCCCCGTGACCTCCATCCAGCCGCCCAGGAAGGACTGTGAGACCCTCCCTCGGGCCCTGGCTGGAGAGAAGGCTGCCCAGCCAGGCCCGAGCACCTGCCCGGGCGTGTCGGGCAAGGGGCTCCCGCCTCATGACCGTGGAGATCCAGGCCACACAGGTGTCCTGCGTCGGGGACACGTGAACCCACAGCTCCGGATTACCGGCCTGCGTCACTCGGGAGGGCCGTGCCTGCAGCCACTGGAGCACCGGCTGGACTGCCCACCTCCGTGCGATGGTCCACACTGTACCTGCATAGACGTTGGGGTTTTAATCTCTCACGGGGGTAGATACCACGGCGGTGGAACCTTCACCGAATCAGACATCACGGTTGCATTTCGCTTTTCTGCCACTCAGACCTCGGGCTCTCCTTCGCCTCCCACTCCCCACCTGCAGCCTGTCCTGACTTTTAGGCGTTGAAACCCACATGGCTCTGCCTAACCTTTTGGCCCCGCCCCCAGCCTGCTCACTTGGTCTAACCTTTTTGCTCAAAGACCAGCTGATCTTCCGATCTCTGACAAAGAGCTGCGTCTCAGGCCGCCAGGAAGTTTCTGCAAGTGTGTGGTTTGCGCGTGTGTCTCCGGCCGCCTGCCAGGAAGGAACCGGTCTTACTGCTGTGTCCTTGTCGACTGAAAGTATCACTGTCCCAACTCTGTGCTCCCCGGAAAGCCTCTCTGTCACGTGGGGGTCACCGCTGGGTCCGTGCTGACACCTCAAGCCACTTCCCAGGGCGTGGGGTGGTGGCACTGCCTCCTGTTCTTGTTTCTGTGTGTTTTTAGAGACGGGGTCTGGCTCCGTGGCCCGGCTCCGTGGCCCAGGCTGGGGTGCCTCCCGCAGCTTCAACCTCCTGGGCTCAAGCGATCCTCCTGCCTCGGCCTCCTGAGTGGCTGGGACTATGCCTGGCTCCTTTTTTTTTTATTTGGGGGACAGAGTCTCGCTGTGTTGCCCAGGCTGTTCTTGAGTTCCTGGTCTCAAGCGATCCTCCAGTCCCAGCCTCCTAAAGTGCTGGGATGACAGGTGTGAGCCACCTTGCCTGGCCAGTACTGCCTCTTAAGTGAGACGGGAGGACACCGCCCGGCCAGGGTTCCCGGTGCCAGGCTGAGTCTCACGTGGGAAGGACCCACAGACTGACCCTAAGTGGGTCTTCCCTTCCATCCTCATATGTTTTTCTTTCTTTTCCTTTTTTTTCTTTACTATTTTAGTCTTTCTACCCAGCGCTTTGGGAGGCTGAGGCGGGAGGATCGCTTAAGCCCAGAAGGTCGAGGCTGCAGTGAGTGACCGGACCGGGCGGCTCAGCCTGTCATCCCCGTACTTAGGGAGCCGAGGTGAGGGATTGCCTGAGCCCACGGGTTCGAGACCCGCCCGGACAACTTGGCGAGACCTCGTCTCTGCAATAATCCAAAAACGAGCTGGGCGTGGTAGCACGTGCCTGTAGTCCCGGCTACTTGGACGGCTGAGGCGGAAGGATCGCCGGGGCCCAGCAGGCGAGGCTGCAGTGGCCGTGAGCGTGCCACTGCCCTCCAGCCTGGGCAACGGAGTGAGATTCCGACTCCAAAAAAAGAAAAAAAAAGAGAAAAGTAGCCAAGCTTGATGGCAGTGCACACCCGTCATCCCAGCCAATTTAGAGGCCGAGGCAGGAGGATCGCTGGAGCGCAGGAGTTCGACACCAGCCCGGGCAACATAGCAAGACCTCGTCTCTACCTCTACCCCCACCAAAGGGTTGATTTTTTTAAAAAAGCCAAGTAAATCTTTCTAAATCCACAGCTCATTGGCACTGTGTGCACGCTCACTGTTGTGCAACCGTCAGCAGCGTTGGTTCCAGAACTTTCGCGTCACCCCAAACGGGAACCCTCCCGGCTCCGTCTGGGAATGTCCTCCTGAGAGACCACACCGCAGAGCTTGTTGCTGGTCTCCCCTGCCTCCACTGCCTTCCCCTTCCCGACTTTGGTTTTGTTTTGTTTTGTTAGAGACGGGGTCTGGCTCGGTCCCCCCGGCTGGAGTGTCAGGACTCAGTCCCAGCTCACTGCAGCCTCGACCTCCTGGGCTCCAGGGATCCTCCCGCCTCCACCTCCCAAGTCACCGGAACTGCAGGCACCAACACACCTGGCTCGCTTTTTTGCTTTTTGTGGAGACGAGGTCTCGCTGTGTTGCCCGGGCTGGTCTCGACCTCCTGGCCTCCCAAAATGCTGGGATGACAGGCGTGAGCCCCCACCTGGGCCAGGAATGAAAACAGAGACGCTCCTCACTCACGGGCTGGGTTCCTCCATCTGTGAAATAAATCCAGGCGGGACAAGCTCTGAAATCCCTTCCAGCTCCGTCATCCTACGAGCAGCTGTGAAATCTGTGAGCAGCGAATACAGACGCACCCAGCTTGCCCCGCGAAAGGCCCGGCTGTCCCGACAGACTTGCACTGGCCACGCTCTCCAGATGGCTGGGCGGCCTAAATTTAGCCACCACCCTGCAGGAGCGAGCCCTGCATATTTTGGTCTGTCTCCCAGCCAGCCTCTGAATACACAGCCCTGATCTGCATTTCTGGGCCCGGGATGGTTGGATTCCTTGGGCAGCTCTCCCTGGAATTTCCAGCCTGAGAGCCACCGCTACCCTGGGCCAGTCCCACCCTGTTCCAAAGTGTCTTTCAGGCTGGGTGTGGGCTCCCCCACCTCCCTCCTCTGGCCAGGAGGATCAGAAAGAACACGGGTTTGGAACTGGTAGGACTCTGAAGCCCAACTCTGCTGTGAGCCGATGACACCCAGCAAAATATTAATTTCCCTTTCTAAAAGTGAGAAAAGGGCCAGGCAGGTGGCTCACGCCTGGCATCCCAACACTTTGGGAGGCCGAGGCGGGAGGATCGCTTGAGGCCAGGAGTTCGAGACCAGCCCGGGCAACATAGTGAGACTTTGTCTCTACAGAAAAAAAAAAAAAAAGCCAGGTACGGTGGCATGCACCTGTAGTTCCATCTATTTGGGAGGCTGAGGTGGGAGGATCGCCTGAGCCTAGGAGGTTGAGGCTGTGGTGGGCTGTTGACAGTGCCACTGCACTGCAGCCTGGGCAACATAACCAGACCCTTACCTCTGCAAAAATAATAATAACTGAGCTGAGTATGGGGGCGTCTAGAGTCCCAGGTACTTGGGAGGCCGAGGCCTGAGCCAGGAGTTGGAGGCCGCAGTGAGCTATGATCACAACATAGGGTTACAGAGCAAGACCCTGCCTCTAAAAATAAGAAGAAAAAGAAAAAATACTGGAATGAAAATGGGCACTGCACCCTCCCCGCAGAGCAGCTGTGAGCACCAAGTACCCCCTTGGATAAGAAAGTGCTTGCAGGAAGCCGGCCGTCTCTCCTGGCTCAGCCCTGCGACCTGCGACCCGTGTCCCTGTCCTGCGTTGCCCGCCTTCTCTGTGTCTCCAGAGCGTCCCGCCTGGCCATAAAGGCAATTCTGGTCTGAGAAACTGTGGGGTGGGGGGGACGGGGAGGGAAGGGGGCGGGCTGCCCACCCGAGACCGGCTCCCGCCTGTTCCTGGCTGGCCAGCGTCTGAGATCAATTTAGATTCCCAGAATGCCACAGAGGCAGCGCACGCTGTGATGATGGCATTAAGGCTGGACGGCCCAGAGGCTTGAGCGCCACCGCCCCGGCCCGGCCCGAGGTGTCCCTGCCACTGTCCACCGCTGCAGGGCAGCCACCGGATATGGGCTGGTCCCACGAGGGGGGCAGATGTCCCCCAGGCCTCCCTCCCCGGGCTGCCTCCAAAGCGCTGCTTGCAGGTTCTGCAGGAAAGGCCAGCCATCACCAGGGGCTCTCCTGCTTTTTCTTTTCCTCGACGAAATCGTTATTTATTGATTGATTTTGAGTCAGGGTCTCACTCTGTGGCTTAGGCGGGCGTGCAGTGGCGCGATCACGGCTCGCCGCGGCCTCCACCTGCTGGGCTCAGGCGATCCTCCCGCCTCGGCCTCCCTAGTAGCTGGGACTTCAGGCATACGCCGCCACACCCGGCTGATTTTTTAATTTATTGTAGAGACAAGGTCTGACCAAACTGCCCGGGCTGGCCTCAAACTCCTAGCCTCAAGCGATCCTCCCGCCTCGACCTCCCAAAGTGCTGGGATGGCAGGCTGAGCCAACGAGCCTGGCCTAAATAGTTACTTTTCATTTATAAATGTCATCCTTGCTAAAATAAAATATATGAGTTTCTTTTTTTTTTTTTTTTTGAGTTGGAGTCTCACTCTGTCACCCAGACTGGAGTACAGTGGCCGCTCCTGGCCACCGCAGCCTCGACCTGCTGGGCTCCGGCGATCCTTCCGCCTCAGCCTTCGAGTAGCCGGAATTACAGGCATGCGCTACCACGCCTGGCTGATTTTGTTTTTTTTTGATTTATTGTAGAGATGAGGTCTCGCTGCCCAGGCGGGTCTCGAACCTGCGGGCTCAGGCAATCCACTCATGTCAGCCTCCCAAAGGTGCGGGATTACAGGCTGAACCACCGAGCCCGGCTAATATATGGGTTTCTTAAAGCATCTAATGAGATTACATTAACCTCTAATGGGATGGTAGCTCAAACCTATGTAAACACAACCTGTCTGGGTCCCAGACAACTTTTTTTTTTTTTGAGTTGGAGTCTCACTGTGTCACCCAGACTGGAGTGCAGTGGCCGCTCCCGGCCACCGCAGCCTCGACCTGGGCTCTGGCGATCCTTCCGCCTCAGCCTTCCAAGTAGCTGGAACTGCAGGCGTGCACTACCACGCCCGGCTAATTTTTGATTTACTGTAAAGATGAGGTCTCATCAAGTTGCCCAGGTGGGTCTCGAACCCGCTGGCTCAGGTAATCCACTCACCTCAGCCTCCCAAAGTGCTGGGATTACAGCCTGAGCCACCGAGCCCGGCTTTTTTTTTTGAGTTGGAATCTCACTCTGTCGCCCAGCCTGGAGTACAGCGGCACGCTCATGGCCACCACAGCCTCAACCTGCTGGACTCCGGCCATCCTTCCGCCTCAGCCTTCCAAGCAGCTGGAACTACAGGCATGCACCACCATGCCTGGCTAATTTTTTTTTTTTTTTTAATTTATTGTAGAGATGAGGTCTCACCAAGTTGCCCAGGCTGGTCTCGAACCTGTGGCCTCCCAAAGTGCTGGGATTATAGGCGTGAGCCACGAGGCCCGGCCCCCGGGAAACTTTTTGTTGTGGTGTTTATTTGTGTGTGTTCCTCTATGACAGCCTTTTTGAGATATTTCTATGCCTTACAGATCGCTATTGCAAGAGTATAATTCAGTGGTTTTTAAATTATTCAGAGCCATGCAAGCATTACCACAATCTAATTATTATTATTAGTAGTAGTAGTATTATTTATCTAGGGTCTCACTCTGTCACCCAGGCTGGAGGGCCGTGGCACGCTCACGGCTCACCACAGCCTCGACCTCCTGGGCTCAGGCAAACCTCCCACTTTAGCCTTCCGAGTAGCTGGGATGACAGGCACATGCCACCACACCTAGCTAATTTCTTGATTTATCGTAGAGCTGAGAGCCTGCCAAATTCCCCGGGCTGGTCTCAAGTGATCCTCCTGCCTCAGCCTCCCAGAGTGCTGGGATAACAGGCGTGAGCCACCGACTCGGCATTAAATCTGCTTTCTGTGTCTGTGGGTTGCCCCGTGCTGGGTACTTGGTGTGGATGGAATCATCCGATGTGGGGTCCTTGGTGGGTGACTTTCAGTCATTCATAGTGCGGTTCTGAGGCTCACCGTCACGTGAATCAGTGCTCTATTCCTCGTTACGGCTGAAAAAGAATTCCACCATACGGATATACCACATTTTTTCCTTTCAGTAGTTGACGGACATTCCGGGTGTTTGACTTTCGGCTCTTATGAATAACGCTGCCGTGAACATTCGCGCGCAAGTTTTTGTTTCTCTTGGGTAGACACCTAGCAGTGGGATTGCTGAATCATAGGATAACTCCAGGTGTAACCTTTTTTTGGTTTGTTTTTTGAGTCGGGGTCTCACTGTGCTGTCCAGGCTGGAATGCAGTGTCACGGTCACAGCTCGCCGCGGCCTCAGCCTCCTGGGCTTTCATCAGTTGATAGACGTTGTCACGCCCTGGCTTTCCTGCGGCTCCGGGCCGTCTCGGAACGTGGGTGTCCCAAACCCAGCCTGGGATCCATGATAGCATGTCACCTGAGTGAAATGTCTAAACAGCCCGATTCTGGGGACGCCACCTGGGAGGAATGACACAGCTGCACGGCCGAGCCACGGCCAGGGCCGGTCCCCGCGTTCTGGGAGCTTCCAGTCTGCTGCGCCCTCACCTCGGAAGCCCTTGAATGCACTCCACGCCAGCCGCGTTTATTTTGATTAATCCGGAAGGGGCGGGCCCTCGTGGTATTTATTCTGGTGGAAACCTCAGACCTTCGAAGAGATCTTCAAGGAGACAGAAATTCACCGAGTCAGCGAGGGGACGTGCAGTGTTTTTGGAGGTCAGCCCGGGACAGCAGGCAGGCCGGGGCCCTAGTCTTCCAACAGAACAGGAGTTTGAGGCCAGCCTGGGCAACATAGCGAGACCCTCTACAAAAAATGAGCCAGGCATGGTGGTCCCTGTCGTCTCAGCTACTCAAGAGGCTGAGGAGGGAGGATCGCCGGAACCCAGCAGGTCGAGGCTAGGGTGGCCGTGAGCATGCCACTGCACTCCACCCTGGGAGACAGAGTGAAACTCCAACTCAGGAAAAAAAAGAGTCGGGGTCTCGCTCTGTTGCCCAGGCTGGAGTGCAGCGACACAGTGAGACCCTGACTCAGAAAACAAAAACAGAAACAAAAACACTCAAGCCGGAATGGAGAGAGGAAGCAGCCATGTGAGAACAGCAGAGTGTCAGTCCCCGTTGAAGGTGGTGACGGTCCCCTGTCCTGTCCACTCCCGAGTGTGTTTGAAATTTTCCACTATAAATTTTTTCAGAAACGGGAATTAAAAACAACAACAGCTGGCCCTTTGGTGACCGAGACCAAGCCACCCTGCTTCTCCCAACCTGGGTGGCCTCAGGGTCACTTCTCCCTGCTCTGGGACTCACTCAGTCCTCTCTTGAGATTTCAGTCTGTCTTTGGTTTTCTTACTTTTGTGTGACCTCAGCTACAGGTTAGGAAGGACGGTAGTTTTCTTGAATCTGAGCTTGCCTTGCAGGAGGAGAGATTTAAAGCGATATTGTCTGCCGTATTTGCTAGAAATAAAATCCCATGACAGAAGAGAAATCATAAAATGTATGTATTTATATAGTCCCTGTACTGTTTTGCCTTTAAAAAAAAATTTTTTTTCCCCTCTGTGAGACAGGATCTTACTAGGTTGCCCAGGCTGGAGTATACTCGTTATTCACAGGTGCGATCACCGCACACTACAGCCTTGGGCTCTAGCAGTCCTCCCACCTCAGCCTCCCAAGTAGCTGGGACTATTGTACTACTGTGTCCAGCTAAAAAGTTTTAACAGTTATTTTGGGGTGTTACTTTTTATCAGTGCACTGAGTCTGCTCCCCACCTTTTTTCTTTGGAGTCTGAGGTCTCACTATGTCACCCAAGCTGGAGTGCAGTGGCATGATCACAGCCACCACAGCCTTGACCTGCTGGGCTCAGGCAATCCTTCTACCTCAGCCTTCCAAGTAGCTGGAACTACAGACGCATACCACCGTGTCTGGCTTATTTATTTTTATTTTTACTCTTGTAGAGATGAGATCTCTCTATGTTGTCCAGGCTGGTCTTGAACTCCTGGGCTTAAGCAATCCTCCCGCCTCGGCCTCCCAAAGTGCTGGGATGACAGGTGTGAGCCATCATGCCTCACCTCCATTTTTCTATTGAGGTTTTTCCTTATTGATTTAGAGGTGCTCTTTGCATATGGTGAGCACTAACACTTTGTCTATTATATATGCTGTCATTGTTTTTTCCAGTGTGTTATTTGCCTTTTTCTTGGCTGTGTGGTTCTTACCCACCCTGAGGCACCCAATATGTAGAAGAGAGCTTTCTTCAGGCTCGAGTCTCAGGATAGACTCTTTGCCTAAGTTTGTTCTTTAGTTGGGTGGCCTCAGCTGGGAGTCAGAAGAGAGATGAACAAAGGAGCACATGCTTGGTCCCCCATAATCTCTCCCTTTAAGGAAAAATTAATAGCCTTTTTTTTCAAGTGACAAAAGCAATGACTTACTAGAAAGTCCCGAAAATACCAAAAGGCTTAAAAAGGGAGATGGAACTCATCCTGTGTGCGTCGGCATCGTACAGGAGAGAAAACAGGACAGGGGGGTGGAGGGGTGCGATATATTGGCAAATAGTATTGGTGAGTAGGAGTCGTCCTTACAAATCTCGTAAGAAACGGCAGGGCGGGTGATTATTTTTAACTTCCGCATCATTGGCTCACACAAGCCTTCGAGCGTGCGACTTGTTTGCGAGTTGAACATGCTGCGTGAGAGGGTTCTATGTGCTCTGAGACACGCTGAGTTGCTAGGTTACTGGGAGTTGGGGAGTCCACGGAACAATGCCCTTCTAATTGTGCTTAACTTTGAAAAATAAAATAGGTACTGACTTTTTAAAAAGAAGAAGAAGATTAGATCAGGATTTGCAAATCTTGAATTCTGAATGCAAGTCTACCTTTTCTAGTGGGTGTGTATGTAGATGGATGGATGGATGGATGAGTGGATTCGTGGGTGGGTGGATGGGTGGATGGGGAGAGAGTTGGGCAGATGGATGAGTAGATGGGTGGGT
>NW_007098138.1:0-686 GCF_000164805.1 Carlito syrichta | reverse complement strand
GTGGCCGCCCCCGGCCACCGCAGCCTCAACCTGCTGGGCTCCGGCGATCCTTCTGCCTCAACCTTCCAAGGAGTCGGAACTACAGGCGCGCGCTACCGCGCCCGGCTAACCTTTTTATTTTTGTAGAGACGAGATCTCGCCAAGTTGTCCAGGCTGGTCTTGAACCCCTAAGTTCAGGCAATCCTCTCGCCTCAGGCTCCCAAAGTGCTGGGATTACAAACTTGAGCCACCACTCTCGGCCTGTCTTATTTTTTAAATGATGCTTTAAAACACCAAGTCCTTGGAAAAAGCCATTTGGCTAAAAAGGGCCTAACCTACCGAGGACGTTCCTGCCTATCATTTATATTCTAA
Source organism: Carlito syrichta (assembly GCF_000164805.1). Classification (NCBI taxonomy): domain Eukaryota; kingdom Metazoa; phylum Chordata; class Mammalia; order Primates; family Tarsiidae; genus Carlito; species Carlito syrichta. Next base: position 335 of record NW_007098138.1, on the reverse strand, counting down.
CAGCTTTGTTGCGATAAGATTTATAGACTATAACATTCTCCCATTTCAAATGTGCAATTCAGTGGTTTTTAGTATGTTTATGGAATTTACCACCATCACCCCTGTCTAGTTCCAGAACATTCCATCACCCCCAAAACCCCGTTCCCGTCCCTGTCACTCCCCACCCCCTGCCTCTGTCCCGGGGCGACCGCAAGTCCACGTCCCATGTCTGTGGACTGGTCTGTTCCGGACGTTTCATGTGAATGGAGTCAGGTCTCTCCCTGGGAGTGATGCACTGGGGTTTCATCCACGTTGCGGTGCGTGTGGGGTGGGTTTTTTTGTTTTTGTTTTTGTTT
>NW_007098137.1:0-614 GCF_000164805.1 Carlito syrichta | reverse complement strand
GGCGGGGCGGGGCGTTCTGATGCGCCGCCCTCCGCAGGGACGTCCATCGTGTTCGACATGAGCCTCACCTACATCCTGGTGGCGCTGGCGGCCGTGCTCCTGAACAACGTCCTGGTGGAGAGGCTGAGCCTGCACACCCGGATCGCCGCGGGTACGTGGGGCCCCGTCCCCGGCGCCGGCCGGCTTCTCCGAGCCTCGCCGGCCTTGCCCGCAGCATGGGCAGGCGTCCTGGGACCGCCCTGGGTCTCGTGCACGAGGGGTCTGATGGCAGCCCCCGGGCCCCCTCCCACCGCGGGAGCTTTTCTGTCCTCTCAGTAGATCCTTTTTTTTCTAAGTTGGAATCTCACGCCGCCGTCCAGGCTGGAGTGCCGTGGCACGCTCACGGTCACCCCGAGTCGACCTGCTGGGCTCCAGCGATCCTTCCCCCTCACCCTTCCAAGTAGCGCGCTACCATGCCCGGCCAATTTTTTTTTTCTTTTTTTTGAGTCGGAGTCTCACTCTGTCGCCCAGACCGGAGTGCAGCAGCAGCTCCCGGCCACCGCCGCCTCGACCCGCTGGGCTCCGGCGATCCTTCCGCCTCAGCCTTCCGAGTAGCCGGAATTACAGGCACACGC
>NW_007098136.1:0-610 GCF_000164805.1 Carlito syrichta | reverse complement strand
TCCCATTTAATAGATGAGAACACTGAGACAGGGAGATGAAGTACTTGTTCAGGGACCTGGATGTGAAGGCAGAGGTGGAGGGATCCAGAGGTGGAGGCAGTTCTTAGTCACCATCTGGTACTGCCAGTCTCTGAAAAACCAGTTCAATTAAAGGCATTAATGGGTCAAAATGGCATTACACGTTATTTTGATGTTTCCACAAACTCTAACTCCACAGGAGCCTCAGTATACAGGATTTGAGATACTGTGGTTTGGCAGGGTATTGCTTTTCCGAGGGAGGGCACCTTTCAGAAAAGTCCTTCAAATTACCCTCCTCTTAGGGAGTCGCTGGAGGACAGGCCTGCTAAAAGGGATGGTGCTGGGGGTTTTCAAGACAGGAAACACCTAAAGCCAGCGGCTGACACAGTATTTTGGCAAACGGGAGAAGGGGGGGGGAGGGAAATATCATTTCCAGGAAACACAAGTTTTTAGCCTGGATAAGGGGTAAATGTCGTTAACTCTTTGTTCCATCCTAATCTTCCAAGCTTGTCCAAATTTTGCTTCTCAAACCTGGGTCATCCCTCCATTGTTTAATCTGCCTATTAATCCCTTTAAGTCTTTTATCTATTTT
>NW_007098135.1:0-615 GCF_000164805.1 Carlito syrichta | reverse complement strand
TTCCAGCAACTTGGAAGGCTGAGGTGGAAGGATCGCTGGAGCCCAGCAGGTCAAGGCTGTAGTGGCCGGGAGTGGCCACTGCACTCGAGTCTGGGTTACAGAGTGAGACTCCAACTCAAAGAAAAAAAAGAAAAGGTAGCTGGTACACCCCAGTGGTAGTTTTCTTTTGCCACAGACCCCATCCAGCATGCATGGAGGTTGCAGATGCCCATAATTCCATCAGGCTGTAAAGGTTTAAAAGGCAGTGCTCAGGCCATGACTTGTTGAATGACTTCCAAGGTTTGCTACTGTGAAGTTGGTGGCATTGCTGGTCATTTTGACCTAGAAGGGCAAAAAAAAAAAAAAACCTCCCAGGGGCACATGCTTTATTTAAGACCCAGAAAGCCTACAACTATCAGGTCTCCTTTTCATTAGTGGCTGAGACCAGGGCCATCAATTTTTGCTTGACTGTATCTGGGATACTTCTTTGACTTCCCACCCAAATGACCTTGGCATTCAGCCTGTCTATAACAGTTCATTATTAGTCTCTGTGCCCGGAAGGTCTTTTTGACCAGCCAAACCGGGCTGTTACATTGTGATAGGGTGGTTGTAACATTTTTTTTTTTTTTTTTTTTT
>NW_007098134.1:0-614 GCF_000164805.1 Carlito syrichta | reverse complement strand
GTAAATCAAAAAATTAGCCAGGTGTGGTAGCACACGCCTGTAGTTCCAGCTACTTGGAAGTCTGAGGCAGAAGGATCACCGGAGCCCAGCAGGTCAAGGCTGTGGTGGCTGGCAGCGACCACTGCACTCCAGTCTGGGTGACAAAGTGAGACTCCAACTCAAAAAAAAAAATTTATTTCAAAAATGGGTACAATTCAGGGTTAGTTATACAATATATAGCATTGTGAAAAAAGTTATGCAGTCAAATAGGCTTTTGAATTAAGACAGCTTTTTTTTGGAGTTGGATTCTAACTCTGTTGTTCAGGCTAGAGTACAATGGCATGCTTGCAGCCACTGCAACCTCGACCTGCTGGGCTCAGGCGATCTTTCCGTGTCAGTTTTCCAGGTAGTTGGAACTATAGGTGCATGCCACCATGCCCGGCTAATTTTTTGATTTATTGTAGAGACGTAGTCTCACCAAGTTCCCCAGGTTGGTCTCGAATCCCTGAGCTCAGACAGTCCTCTCACTTCTGCCTCTGCTTCCCAAAGTGCTGAGATTACAGGTGTGAGCCACTATACCCTGTTGACAGATTTCTTTTTTTTTTTTTTGAGTTGGAATCTCACTCTGTCACCCA
>NW_007098133.1:0-681 GCF_000164805.1 Carlito syrichta | reverse complement strand
TGGGTGTAGGGGCTGGGGGCTTCTCTCTCCTCACCTGTCTCCTCCCGCTGCACCCTCAGCTGCCCTTCCAGGCTGGCCCTGGCTGCCGTCTCCTCCTCCAGTGCCTCGCGCAGGGTCACAATCTCAATCCGCAGGCGCTCTGCCCCGTGCTCCTGGGCCTGCTGCCGGGCCCGCGCCTCCTGCTGCGTGCGGCGCACTAGCTGCTGCAGCTCCTGGAAGGGATTCGAGTCACCTGCTGGGCACGGGGCAGGAGGGCAGGAGCCACCGAGGGTCACTGGCCAGGTGAGGACTTTGGGGAGGAAAGCGGGGGAGGGAAAGAAAGCAAGAAATGGCTAAAATGGGAATGAACAAATGCCCATAGCTCAGAGAACAGGTAAGCCCACTGTGGCACAGCAGTGGAAGTACATGAGTCACGGCCACACGCCACAGTGTGGAGGATACTCAGGTGTGGTGCTGAGTGAAACTTCCAGAAGATCACCTAGAGCAAGATGCCCATCTGTAAAGCTCAACCAGCTGAAGTTAAAGCACTCCACTGCTGATGTAATAAACACCATGCCAGAGAAAACAAGAAGGCAAAACAGAGCCCAGGAATCTGGGACACAAAGTAGTTGGGGCCAGTCACATCTCTCAGGACGGGAGGGGGTCCCAGGTGACCTCTGTATTTCTTTTTTTTTTTTTTTG
>NW_007098132.1:0-646 GCF_000164805.1 Carlito syrichta | reverse complement strand
AGACTCAGTCACTGTGGCAACCATGTTACAGGGGAGCCAGTCACTGGGACACTCCTCACAGAGGACAGATAGACACTGGAGCACCAATAAGAGAGGAAGGCAAGAAATTATTGGACATATTTTGGAGGATGACCAGTACAGGGACACAGATCATCAAGGAATGCCAATCAATAGGGTACACTTCATAGATGAGGGCCAGTCACTGGGGTGCCCAGAATAAAGGAGATACAGTTACTGGGATAGCCATCACAAAAGAGAAACAGTCACTGGGGCACTTACCACAGAGGAGGGCCAGTCACTGGGGCATCCATCATAGTGGCAAGTCATTCAACATGATATAACTCACAGAGAAGCACTACACCCAACAAAAAGAAGTACTTGTCACTGTGCCATCCATTACTGGGGGTCTAGTCACTGGGGCACCCATCACAGAGGTGAGTCATTCAAAGTGACACCACTCACAGAGAAGGGCTAGTCACTTGTACACCCAACACAAAGAAGGACTTGTCACTGTGCCATCCACAGTATAGGAGGTCCAGTCACTGGGGTACCAATTATATAGGAGGGTCATCCTACGCAGAGGGAAAACTTTTAAAAACCATGGCTAAGCCGGGCTCGGTGGCTCAGCCTGTCATCCCGCTCCTTT
>NW_007098131.1:0-677 GCF_000164805.1 Carlito syrichta | reverse complement strand
TACAAAGACCCCCCCGCCCGCGTCCCCACCCTGAGTTGCCTTGGTGGACAGCGGGCCGGCAGGGTCTCGCTCTGCACCTCAGTTCCAGTCCGGCTTTGGCTCTGCCCTGTGTGAAGTGGCAGCGGGCTATCCTGGCGGAGGCCCCCCGGGGCACCCTGCCTGTCGTCTGGCTGCCCTCAGGAAGGGGCAGGCCTCCCCCTTCTGACCCTTGCCCGGCGAGAAAGGAGGCTGTGGAGAGGCTGTGGTCCTCCCGGGGAATCAGCCACGTGTCTGCGCCCGGCACGTCCCTGGAACAGGAGCCACACGCTGGGGCTTAGTGCTGCCTGGGGGCTCCAGTCCCGGCTGAGGGTCCGAGTCTGCCGGCTGGTGCTGCCATGGACGGGATGCTGGACCGGCTGCCCTCTGTCCCCCAGAGTAGGAGCAGGCAGGACCCCCACTGCCCTGATCCGGCTGCAGAACCAAGAGGGTGCCGTTGGGCCACTGCCTCCTGTCCCAGCGCCAGCCCTGCTCGGGTCTCGTGGCATAAGGGGACCCACTAGCCCCGGGGTTGCTCAGGACTGTCCTGGATGTGAAAGTGCAAGCCTCAGGCCGGGGAGCCCCTGCTGTCCCTGGCAAGCCACAGCTGGTCACTGTCACCAGGTGTGGGCCCAGCCTGCTGGGGTGCCTTCCCCCCCCCC
>NW_007098130.1:0-810 GCF_000164805.1 Carlito syrichta | reverse complement strand
ACTCAAAAAAAAAAAAAAAAAATCCTGATCTGAGCCTGGCTTGCTGTGAGACCTCAGCAAGGAAGGTCCTAAACCTTCTGAACTCACTTTTCCCACCTGTGAAGTGGAATAACCCTATCTCCAACAACACCAGGTTGGTGTGAGAATTAAATGACAGTGTATATGATAATTATTATAATGGCAAACCTGGAGGTAGTGCCCGGGAGTGCTTCTAAGTGCGTTATGTGAATGACCTATTCTCACCATAAAGATAAGGTCTGCCTATTATTATCCCCATCTTGCAGATAAAAAGAGACATAGCTCTTGCCCTCAAGGAATTTCCAGTCCAGTGGGCGACAGAGAAGTGAGTAAAAGTCCTTTGAGCCAAATTAGTCTTTACGTTCAGTGAAATGGGAATTCGGGTCGCAAATGCTCAACTTCTAATTGGGTCCTCATAATCCCCCACAGTGATCTCATGGTACAGGCAAGGAGACCGCGGCCCTGAGAGGCTGGGGCGCTTGCCAGAGGTGCACAGCAGAAAGGGGTGGCTGTAGCACTCTGGTGCCCATGCCCTGCCCCCCCCAATAAACACAAAATAGAATTTAAACCAAAGTGCAGCACTTGCCATGTAATTGCATTTTCCAGAAAAGTCCCCTGAATCCTCCTTATGGATGGAAGATTGCAGCCCATGAACCCCTATCAAAACAGACCAATCCTTGGGAGGATTGCTTGAGGCCAGGTGTTCAAGATCAACCTGGGCAACATAACAAGACCCCACCTCTTTTCTTTTTCTTTTCTTTTCTTTTTTTTTTTTGAGTCGGAGTCTCACTG
>NW_007098129.1:0-590 GCF_000164805.1 Carlito syrichta | reverse complement strand
TGGCCGCGCACTTCCCCGCCGACTTCTCGGCCGAGGCCCACGCCGCCTGGGACAAGTTCCTGTCGGTCGTATCCTCGGTCCTGACCGAGAAGTACCGCTGAGCGCCGACGCCGGGACCCCAGGACAGGCGCCACTCCTGCCTGTCCCTCCGTCCTCCCACAGTCCCCCGGGGCTCCCAATAAACGGATGAGGGTTGAGCAATCTCGGTCCTGCGTTCTCATTATCGTAGGGAAGGCAGAGAGGGGCCGGGGGCCGGTGGGTGGCTTCGCAGAAACACCGTGGGTTCTGGTGTCCTCCAGGCCCGGCGGACGCTCGAGGGGTGCTTGGAGGATGTTCTTGCCGCAGGGAACGGGGCAGCCCTTGGCCGACTCGCGGGGCCTCCTCGGGGCCTTGGGTCGGAAGGGCGTCTGCCGCCCTCCCCGCCTTCCCCAATGGCCTGGGCCGCCCCTTTCCTCCGCGTATCGTGAGCGTGTTACGACTCGAGGGACTCCGCGAAGCCTGATGCTAACTCCCGCGACCCTGACAGCCCCGGGAGCCCTCCCGGCCCGCGTCCTTCTTCCAGGGCCCTCCGGGGCTGCCACCTGCCCCGC
>NW_007098128.1:0-681 GCF_000164805.1 Carlito syrichta | reverse complement strand
ATAATGAAGTGGCGCATGGTGGCACCCTCAGTCCTCTCTGCACTGTATGTGGTCACCTCCGTCCCAGGCACTCCTATAAATTGCCCCCATTGACAGAACGTGCCAGTCCAGGCTGGGTGCCATGGCTCATGGCCATAAACCCCATTCCCTGGGCAGCCAAGGTGGGAGGCTGCCTGAGTCCAAGGGTTGGAGACCAGCCCAGGTGACGTGGCCAGACCTCATCTCGGCCAGAGGTCTCGAAAATCAGTCAGGCATGGCAGCTCCTGGAGTCCCAGCTATTCGGGGACTGCGACATGTGGAGCACCTGAGCCCAGCAGGTCAAGGTCATGATCATGCCACTATGCCCCAGCCCGGCTGATGGAGACATCAGCAAAAAAGACACCTCCAACATGCGTCACTATGGGCGTCCACGGCTCCCCAAGAAAATGTCCACTTGGGTGTGGGACATTTAAGTAATTGAGAGAGGAAGTGGCCCACCTCCACCCGAAGGTGGCAGACTGGAACCCGGAACCTGGGCTGGCTGTGCCGTTGCTGGACTGCCTTGATCGCTCTGTGACCGACTATCACTCTAGCTCGGGGTCATCTCGTCTGTGAGCTCACATGCTCCTTTGCTGTGGGGCATTTGTGTGGTGGGAAGAGGCAGGCCTTCTGGGGCACATGGCCAAAGGTGTGGGACAGACG
>NW_007098127.1:0-842 GCF_000164805.1 Carlito syrichta | reverse complement strand
ACCACGCCCGGCTGATTTTTTGATTTATTGTAGAGATGAGGTCTCGCTGCCCAGGCGGGTCTCGAACCCGCGGGCTCAGGCAATCCCCTCACCTCAGCCTCCGAAAGGCGCGGGATTACAGGCTGAGCCACCGAGCCCGGCGAGGGTTTTTTTTTTAATTTGTTTTTGTTTCTGGTTGGATTCTCACTCTGTCGCCCAGGCTGGAGTGCAGTGGTATGTTCACAGCCCAACGCAGCCTTGACCTACTGGGCTCAGGTGATCCTTCCGCCTCAGCCTTCCAAGTAGATGGAACTACAGGTAGGTGCCACCACCCCTGGCTAATTTTTTGGTTTATTGTAGAGATGAGGCCTTGCCATGTTGCCCCGGTTGGTCTCGAACCATGGGCTCAGGCAATCCTCTCGCCTCAGTCTCCCAAAGTGCTGGGATTACAGGCGTGAGCCACTGCACCCGGCTGTTTTCATTCTTTTTATCTGCTGCATGGTATTCTTTCCTGTGACTGTGTCATCCTCTGTATCTATTCCTCTGTTGGTGGATTTGTACATTTCACCCATTTTCCACAATAACCATCAAGGTTTCAGGAAGCACTCCTTGGTTTGTTCACCCAGAGCACACACACCTGCCATGGCTTCTCCAGGATCAATGCCAGAGAGGAATCTCACAGGATGAACGTGACTCGCATTTATTGTTTCTGCCAGAGAACATTCTGCCCCTAAGCATTCTCTCACTCCGTTTTTTTTACCAAACTCTAAAATTCTTGCCAGTCTGATGAATGATACACGACATCTTTTTTTTAATTTTTTTTTTAGTTGGAGTCTCACTCTGTCGCCCAGACTGGAGTGCAG
>NW_007098126.1:0-695 GCF_000164805.1 Carlito syrichta | reverse complement strand
AGGCAGGGTCCCTGGGGCTGACGGGACCGCATTTAGATGCACCTAGCACCGTACACCAAACGGGAAGCGTGAGGCTGGTGCAGGCTGGAGCTCAGAGGCTGGCAGGGTCGCGGGCTGCAACAAGCCAGCCACCATCCTCTGCATCTCCCAGGGTTGGCGAAGGCCCCCGCCTCACTCCTCTGAGACAGATTGGCTGTGTCCCAGAGTCCCAGGGCTTCATGTCCTCGGCGGTTGAAGAGGAATGTGCAGTGGGAGGTGGAGGGAGTGCCCTGTCCCTCCCGTCCAGCAGTCGGGCAGGGACCACGACAGAGGACACTGAGCTGTGAGGTCCGTCAGAGCTCCAGGGTTTGGAGAAAATGGCGTGGGAGGACTCAGTGTGAGATTCTGTCCTCTGCCTTATGTATTTTGGTGTGCACTGGGAAGACGGTGCTGCCTGGGCTGGCGGGGGTCACGGGGCTGGTTCGAAACACCTGGCTTCTTGGCTTTCCCTGCCCCGGGCCCTGCTGTGGCCTCAGGCTTCACCCAGGCCACCCCGGAGCATGGGGTGCAGTGTCTCACGGCTGCCAGCTGGGCGTGGAGGGTAGCAGCACGGGCTGGCCCTTCCCCTCCTTTGGCCAGACGAGTCTCGGGTCCCACCTATCTGCCCGGTTGCCTCATCCCCTACCCCTGCTGGCGGTTCCTCTCAGCCACACCTG
>NW_007098125.1:0-624 GCF_000164805.1 Carlito syrichta | reverse complement strand
CTGAGCCCACAGATTTGAGACCAGCCTGGGCAACTTGGTGAGACCTCGTCTCTACAATAAATAAAAAATTAGCCAGGCATGGTGGCATGTGCCTGTAGTTCCATCTACTTGGAAGGCTGAGGCAGAAGGATTGCCAGAGCTCAGCAGGTTGAGGCTGCAGTGGCTGTGAGCATGTCACTAAACTCCAGCCTGGGAGACAGAGTGAGACTCCAACTCAAAAAAAAAAAGAGAGAGAGAGAGAGAGAGAGAGAGAGAGAGAGCGCCATAACATTAGGTTAGAACAACAGGTACCAGGAGCTGGGGAGAATGTGAGTTGGAGTGGGGTGGAGAAAGGTTGGCTCATGGATACAAATATTACAGTCATTTAGAAGAAATCAGTTTGTTGGGGGGGTTGTTTGTTTTGCTTTGTTTTTTGTTTGTGTGTGTGTGTGTTTTTGTCGCCCAGGCTTGGAGTGCAGTGGCACAATCACAGCCATGGCAGCCTTGACCTCCTGGGCTCAGCGGTCTTCCTGCCTCAGCCTCCAGAGTAGCTGGGACTACAGGTACGCACCACCACACCCGGTTAATTTTTTCTTTTTTTTTGAGTTGGAGTCTCACTCTGTCACCCAGACTGGAGTGCAGTGG
>NW_007098124.1:0-693 GCF_000164805.1 Carlito syrichta | reverse complement strand
GATGGCTAGATAGCAGGCTAGCTAGTTATTTCAGCTAGTTTAGTTAGCTGGCTAGCTAGGCACCTAGCTAGTTAAGTCAGCTACTTACATCAGCTAATTAGCTTGTTAAGTCAACTAGTTAAGATGCTTTCTAGCAAGATATCTTGCTATTTAGCTATCTAATTTTTTCAGCTAGTAAATTCAGCTGGCTAGCTAGGAAGCTAGCTAGTTAAGTCAGCTAGCTAACTCAGTTGGCTAGCTAGTTAAGTCAGCTAGTTAAGTCAGCTGGCTAGATAGCTGGTAGTTGAGTAGCTAGCTAGTTAAGTCAGCTGACTAGTCAGTTGACAAGCTAGTTAAGTCACCGAGTTAACTCAGCTCGCTAGCCAACTTGTTAGCTAGGTTCTAGGTAGTTATGTCTGCTGGTAAGCCAGCAGGATATGCAAGCAGCTATCTATTTAAGTCAGCTATCTAGACACCTGGTTACTTAGAGGTTTCAGTTGGTTAAGTCATCTGGCTAGCCAAATGGCTTACTAGTTATGTCAGCTAGTTGAATCAGCTGGCCTGACAGTTGGCTAGGTCGTAAAGTCAGCTAGTTAATTCAAGTGGCTAGCAAACAAGCTACCTAGGTAGCTCGCTAGTTAAGTAAGCAGGCTGGCCAGCTAACTAGCTGGTTAAGTCAGCTAGTTAAGTCAGCATGATAGCCACCTGATAGGT
>NW_007098123.1:0-592 GCF_000164805.1 Carlito syrichta | reverse complement strand
CTGATTACTGTATCTTAGGCTACTTGAAGATGTCCCATAACTCACTGATATGCTTTTCTGTCTCTTTCTTTCTATTTTATTTTGGGTAGTTTTTATTGCTATGCCTTCAAGTTCCTAATATTTTTCTTCTGTGTAGTTAACCTTCTGTTAAATCCCATTTAGTGTATTTTTCCATATTAGACATTTAAATTATCTCTTTAAATTTTGTTTACATCTTTAAAAATATTTTATGTGTCTCTGGGAATGTTTAAGCATTTCTCTGCCTTCTTGAAGAAATGGAATATATAGTTATGATAGCTATTTTAATGTATGTTTGTATTACTTCCATTATCTGTGTCATTTCTAGGTATATTTATATTAATTGATATTTTTCTTTGTTATGGTTTCTATTTTCCTTCTTCTTTGCATGTCTAGTAATTTTTTTAAGAGCTAGACATTGTGAAGTTTTACTTTGCTAGGGTAAAATATTATTATCTTGTAGACTTTCTTGAGTTTTGTTCTGGGTTGTAGGTTAGGTTTATTGAAAACAGTTTGACCAGCCAAGCATGGTGGCTCAGCCTGTAATCCCAGCACTTTAGGAGGCTGAGGTGAG
>NW_007098122.1:0-611 GCF_000164805.1 Carlito syrichta | reverse complement strand
AATGATTTGAGTTCTTCTGGGTATATTCCCAATAGGGGAATTGCTGGGTCATATGGAAGGCCAATTTCTAGTTCTTTCAGAAATCGCCACCCTGTCTTCCAAAGAGGTCGCACTAGTTTGTATTCCCCCAGTGGTGTAGAAGCGTTATTGTTTGTTTTATTAATGACTGGCCATTCCTACTGGCGTTAGGTATCTCAATGTGGTTTTGATTTGCATGTCTGTGATGTAGGCCTAGATTCTTACTGCACTCCGGACTGTTGCTCTAAGACCTGGAGGTGTCTTTAGAGACTGAAGTGCATTCATGATTCCTTCTAGGAACAGGCAGCAACTTGTGCTACATGGAAGAGATGAAGAACATCGAGCAGGTGGAAGGGGATGAAGGGAAGATGTGCATCAACACGGAGTGGGGAGGATTTGGAGACAACGGGTGCATCGACGACCTCCGGACGCAGTATGACAAGGAGGTGGATGAGGGGTCCTTGAATCCTGGCAGTCAGAGGTGAGGAGGGTGGACGTGGATATCTATGCAAGTTGAGTAGTGAGCAGCTTTACCAGATTTAAGGGGAAGGATTCCATTTTTTTTTTTTTTTTTAGTTGGAGTCTCACTCTGT
>NW_007098121.1:0-604 GCF_000164805.1 Carlito syrichta | reverse complement strand
CCAGGCTGCGGGGGCCGGGAGCGGCCGCTGCCCTCCAGTCTGGGCGACAGAGTGAGACTCCGACTCAAAACTAAATAAATAAATAAATAAAATAAAAAAAAAATAATAATGACAAGTAAGGAGATAAATACATAAGTATAAGGGGAGGCTGCGTGCAGTGGCTCACGCTGGTATTTCCAGCGCTTTGGGAAGCAGAGGCAAAAGGGTCACTTGAGCCCAAGAGTTCAAGACCAGCCTGGGCGGCACAGCCAGACCTCATCTCTGCAACAAAAAACGTTTTTAATTACCGGGGTGTGGTGATGCCTGTAGTCTCAGTTGCTTGAGAGGCGGAGGTGGGAGGGTCGCCCCCCAGAGGCTGAGGCTGCAGCGAGCTGTGCTCATGCCACTGATTCCCAGCCTGGGCCCCAGAGGCAGACCCGACTTACATGATGGTAGTAATAGTAAACAATAAAAAGCAGAGATAAGAACCCTGAGGCCCAAGCCCGCAGCTCATCAGGCCCAGGCTCAAGCCCCAGCCCTGAGCGCCGGGGTCCTCCCTGCTGCCCAGCCCTGGCCCCACCTGTTCCAGGAGCTGCGTGAGCTCGAGGGGGCCGTCCTCGCCGCG
>NW_007098120.1:0-626 GCF_000164805.1 Carlito syrichta | reverse complement strand
GTGAGACTCCAACTCAAAAAAAAAAAAAAAACCAAAAAAAAACAGAGTTTGTTTAGAGGATTTCTTTTCAAAAAAAATTTTTTTTTGAGTCATAGTCTTACTCTGTGCCCAGGCTGGAGTGCAGTGGCAAGCTCACGGCCACTGCAGTCTCAACCTTCTGCCTCAGCCTCCCGAGTAACTGGAATTACAGGCACGTGCCACCACACCCGGCTAATTTTTATTTTGATTTATTGTAGAGATGAGGTCTCACCAAGTTGCCCAGGCTGATCTCAAATCCGTGGGCTCAGGCAATTCTCTCGCCTCAGCCCCCCAAAGTGCTGTGATTATAGGCATAAGTCACCGCGCCCATTGTTAGAGGATTTCTTCTCTCCCATTGGAAGAAGACATGCCAGATTTGGGCACCCAATGTCTACAGTTACATATTCACGCACACCACAAGAAATAGTTTCGAAGGCCCACCATGTGCCAGGCACTGGGATATAGCAGGGGACCACGCTGATGTGATTTTTTTTAAAAATTGATTTTGGGCCCCAGCCCCATTCATAGAAAAAGACATTCCAGGCAGCCTTGGTGGCTCAGCCTGTCATCCCGCGCCTTTGGGAGGCCGAGGTGAGTGGATTGCCTGA
>NW_007098119.1:0-650 GCF_000164805.1 Carlito syrichta | reverse complement strand
TATAGTCCGCTCCTCCAACGGTCTGAGGGACTCCCCTGTTTTAAAAGTTTGAGGACCCCTGCGGGCCTAGAGAGTATGGCATAGAAATATTTAACTGGGCTCATAGCCATCAAGAAAAAAAAAAAAAAAACTACATTTCCCAGACTCCCTTGCAGCTAAGCATAACCATGTAACTAAGTTCTGGCCAATGAGATATAAACAGAAGTGCTCTTCTACCAGAGGCTGGAAACCTTCCCCAATGTGTGCCTTTTGCCATTCCCTCATCCTCTCCTCCGCCCCCCACTTTCTTTTATTTTGTAGAATGCAGATGTGATCATTTGGGATCATAGCACAGGCACATGGGGAGATGCACTGGAGGGAGCTGGGGTCCCTGAAAACTTTCAGGAGCTGAACCACTTCCTCACATTTGTACAGCTTTCCTCTCTTTACATGGGAGATAAATCAATGTCCATCTTCAGCCACTGTTGGTCAGGGTTTTTTACCACTTGCAGTCAAGCCTAATTCTGATTAAATAGAGTGTGGTTTCAGAAACTGGGAAAAGCCAGGCTCGGTGGCTCAGCCTGTAATCCTGTGCTTTGGGAGGCTGAGGTGAGTGGATTGCTTGAGCTACACGGTTCGAGACCCGCCTGGGCAACTTGGCGAGACCTCAT
>NW_007098118.1:0-636 GCF_000164805.1 Carlito syrichta | reverse complement strand
AAAAAATTAGCCAGTCGCAGTGGCTTGTTCCTGGAGTTCCAGCTACTTGGAAGGCTGAAGTGGAAGGATTGCCTGAACCCAGCAGGTTGAGGCTGCGGTGGCGGTGAGCATGCCACTGCACTCCAGCCTGGCATGCAGTACATGGTGGCACACACCTGTAGTTCCAGCTACTTGGAAGGCTGAGGTAGAAGAGCAACTTTTATTTATTTATTTTTTATTTACTTTGAGTTGGGGGTCTCACTGTCACCCAGGCTAGAGTGCAGTGGTGTGATCACAAGCTCACAGCAGCCTCTAACTCCTGGGCTCAAGTGATCCTCCTGTGTCAGCCTCTTTTTTTTTGAGTCAGAGTCTCACTCTGTCGCCCAGGTTGGAGGGCAGTGGCACACTCATGGCCACCACAGTCTCAACCTGCTGGGCTCAGGTGATCCTTCCACCTCAGACTTCTAAGTAGGTGGAACTATAGGCATGCGCCACTGTGCTAAGCTAATTTTTGCTTTATTGTAGAGATGAGGTCTCATCAAGTTGCCCAGCCTGATCTTGAACTCCTGAGTTCAGGTAGTCCTCTCATCTCAGCCTCCCAAAGTGCTGCGATTATAGGCGTGAGCCACCGTGCCTGGCCTTTTTTTTTTTTTTTTT
>NW_007098117.1:0-594 GCF_000164805.1 Carlito syrichta | reverse complement strand
GGAGTAGCCATTCTCATATGAGATAAAACAGACTTTAAACTAACAACAATGAGATCATGATATAATAAAAAGACTATCTAATAAGGAGATATAACCATCTAAAATATAAATACACTTAATACTAGGTCTCCCAGCTTTATAAAAAATATTCTAGACATAAGAAAATATATAAACAGCAATACAATAATATTGGGCACCTTCAACAATCCACTGATAGCAATAGACAGATCATCAAGGCAGAAAGTCAACAAAGAAACATTGGAGTTAAACTGCACCCTAGAGCAAATGGACCTGAAGTATATCTACAGAACATTATATTTTAAAACTGCAGAATATGCATTTTTCTCATCCTCACATGGAGTATTCTCCAAGATAGACCATATGATACACTGCAAATCAAGTCTTATTAAATTAAAAAAAATGGAAATCCTATAAAGCACCTTCTCAGACCATAGTGGAGTAAAACTAGACATTAACTCCATGAGGAACTCTCAAAACCAAAAAAGTGCATGGAAGTTAAAAAGTCTGCTACTTAAAGATCTTTGAGTTAACAATGAAACCCAAACCGAAATTAAACATTTTCTCAAAATGAAT
>NW_007098116.1:0-613 GCF_000164805.1 Carlito syrichta | reverse complement strand
ACTGCACTCCAGTCTGGGCGACAGAGTGAGACTCCAACTCAAAAAAAAAAAAAAGTTTGAGTTGGACATGGACAATAATGACCAATATGCTGACTTTTATAAATAAAATCATATAGTTTTAGGGGTTTTTTGAGTTGGAGTCTCACTCCGTTGGCCAGACTGGAATGCAGTGGCACACGCTCCCGGCTACTGCAGTCTTGACCAGCTGGGCTCCGGCGATCCTTCCCCCTCAGCCTTCCAAGTAGCCAGAACTACAGGTGTGCGCTACTATGCCCGGCTAATTTTTTATTTATTGTAGAGACGAGGTCTCGCCAATTTACCCTGGCTGGTCTCGAACCTGCAGGCTCAGGCAATCCACTTGCCTCGGTCTCCCAAAGTGCTGGGATTACAGACTGAACCACCGAGCCCAGCCAAAATCATATAGTTTGTGGAAAAAAATAAATAAAGTTTGAGTTGATAGAGGAGTAGAATAAAAGTCAGTGTGACTGAAGTATATAGAGAATGATGGAGAGGCAGGAGACGGAAGAAGAAGGGAGACAAACCGGGCTCGGTGGCTCAGCCTGTAATCCTGCGCCTTTGGGAGGCTGAGGTGAGTGGATTGCCTGAGCGCGTG
>NW_007098115.1:0-599 GCF_000164805.1 Carlito syrichta | reverse complement strand
TCCTTCCTTCCTTCCTTCCTTCCTTCCTTCCTTCCTTCCTTCCTCTCTCTCTCTCTCTCTTTCTCTCTTTCTTTCTTTCAGATGGGGTCTTGCTGTGTTGCCCAGGTTGATGTTGAACTCCTGGCCTCAAGCGATCCTCCCACTTTCACCTCCTAAATTAATGGAATTACAGGCATGAGCCATCGCACCTGGCCAAACTGTCATTATTATTTTGAGGTGGAGTCTTACTGTGTTACCCAGACTGGCATGCAGTGGCACAATCATGGCTCACAGCAACCTCAACCTCCTGGGCTCAGGCCATCCTCCCACCTCAGCCTCCCAAGTAGCTGGGACTGCAGGCATGCACCATCACGCCTGGCTAATTTTTTTATTTTTTGTAGAGGCAAGGTCTCTTATGTTGCCCACACTGGTCTCAAACTCCTGGGCTCAAGCAATCCTTCCACCTTGGCCTCCCAAAGTTTGGAGATTACAGACATGAGCCGCCATGCCTGGTCTATTATTATTGTTGTTGTTATTTATTCCTTTTTTTTTTTTTTGAGATGGAGTCTCACTCTGTCGCCCAGACTGGAGCACAGTGGCCGCTCCTGGCCACCGCAGCC
>NW_007098114.1:0-1044 GCF_000164805.1 Carlito syrichta | reverse complement strand
AGAAGAAGCTGCCAGGAGTGACTGTTGGCTCCAGGTTCTGTCTTATTACCACAGCATCTGGCTGGGCTCTGGCAGCAAGGGCTGAAGAGGGAGGACAGTGAGGGAACCCAGAGGCAGAGCCCCACTGGAGAAGACGAAAGAGGCACCCTGCCTTCATCTTGAAAACTGGGCAGGAAAGTGCTCTGGTTTGCTCACCACAGAACAACAGACCTGATCTTTGTGATTAGTAGATTACTTACTCAGGGGTTGATAGTGACTCAGAGGGAATATCCTGAAAGCACAAACTTGGGAGAGACAGGACAAGTGCTGAGTCTTAAGCGCCCCACCCCCTATCCTGATTTAACCGCAGAACAAAGGATGTGATGAGAAAAGGACAAGGAAGACCTCAGAAGAGATCAGTGATGAGTCTGGGGCTGACGCAACCCCTTCCTTCTCAGCAACCCACACGGCTGGGGCATGACTGAGAGGGTTGAACCCAGGTGGGGCCTGTATGTCAACTATGATAGGAGGGCTCTACTCCAGGATAAGCCTGACTGGAGTCCCTCCACCCCCCCCTGTATCTGGAGACGAGATAATCCTGTACCTCCCCACTGAAGAGGATTTCTCTGACCATATGAGAGTGGGAGGGGAAGACTGAAGCCCTACCCACCCTCACCACCTATTCCTCCTTCCCCAGTCAGACACTGGGGAGATTGTGAATAAGGCCATAGCTCCACAGGAGACAGTAGAGGGGCTTACCTATGAGTAGCTGAGGAGAATAATTATAGAACCTGCCACAAGAGGGCAGGTTGTTTTGTTTTTTATGGTTGTTTTTTGTTTTTATTTATTTATCTCCTTTCCTGCATGAATGTGTATGTGAGGGTTCTATCTGCATTCCCACCCCCACACATCTTTTTTTCTTTCTTTAGTTTCTTTTTTTCTTTCTTATTTCAATTTTTTTTCTGTTTATCTGTGTATGTGAATGTTCATCTTTCAACATTTTGTTTGTTTTTTTGTTCTCTTTTTTAATTTAATGTATGTGTGAGTGTTCAATTTGATTTCCTT
>NW_007098113.1:0-741 GCF_000164805.1 Carlito syrichta | reverse complement strand
TCAACCTCCATAATGGATTCCCCAGTGAATAGGCCTCTTCTGGGATTGATGTCCCAATGACTAGTCATTCTCTGTCTTGGGTGTTCCAGTGACTTTTCTTCCTTTGTGATGGGTGTCCTAAAAATTGACCCTCCTGTAAAATATGTGCCTCCAATATGATGAGTGCCACAGTCACTGGTTCTCCTCCATAATAGGTGCCCCAATAACCAGCCCTCCTCTCTGATGGTTGCCCCCGTGACTGGGCTTCCTCCTTAATAAGTGCTACATTCACTGGACTCTCCTGTGATTGTTGCCACAGTGACTGTTCCTCCTTAGAATTGATTGCCCCAGTGACTAGACCTCCTCTGTAATAGATTGCCTGGTGATAGTTTTTCCTCTGTGTTAGATGCACCATTGACTGAGCCTTCTCTGTAATGGATGCTCCAGTGACTTGTTCTCCTCTGAGATTTGTGTCCCAATAACTGATCATACCCCGTGAGTGATCCTCCACTGTGATGATTGTCTCAGTAACTAGATTTTCTTAATGATTGCACTCTAGTGACCTGTTTTCCTACATAATGAATCCCACAGTGATTAGCCCTATTTCATTATGGGTACTCCAGTGACTGGAATTCCTCAGAAATGTGTCCCTCAGTGACTTATTCTCCATAATGGTTTTCCTAATGACTAACCCTCCTCTTTTATGGCAGTACCTGGGTCTTCTTTTAATGTGTGCTGCAGTTAAAGCCCTCCTTTGTGATT
>NW_007098112.1:0-628 GCF_000164805.1 Carlito syrichta | reverse complement strand
CCGCGGGGGTCAGGTGGCAGGCGCGCAGGGACGCCTCCGTGTGGGCCCGCCTGCCTTGGGCGTGGCCTGGAGCGGAGTGGCCGGGACCCTCCACGCGTGGACAGGACGCCCCGCGTCGACACTCGGGGCCCGAGTGGGCCTAGCTGCTTTTATTCTTGCTTAAAATAAACAAGAAGCCAAAACACAACGTGCAAAGCTGCTTGCGGACTTTTAGACGCGGCTGACGGCGAACGCATCTCCTAGGGGGCTCCAGGAGTCTGGAAAGAGCTTGACCTCCCACCGGTCCCTCTCTCCCCATCTGACCTCCATAGTTTTAGCCCCGCTTTTGATTCTTGACGGAGATGAGTCATGCCAGTTTTGCTTTGGGAAACGAGCTCTTAAAAACAAAGTGAAAGCAGGCGGGGCGTGGTGGCTTATGCTTGTCATCCCAGCACTTTGGGAGGCCGAGGCGGGAGGATTGCTTGAGCCCGGGCGTTCCAGACCAGCCTGGGCAATATAACGAGACCTTGTCTCTACAAACACATTTTAAAAGTAGGAAAAAGCCGGGCTCGGTGGCTCAGCCTGTAACCCCGCGCCTTTGGGAGGCTGAGGTGAGTGGATTGCCTGCGCCCGCGGGTTCGAGACCCGC
>NW_007098111.1:0-699 GCF_000164805.1 Carlito syrichta | reverse complement strand
CGGCAGGCCGCACGTCCTGGGGCTGGCCTCTGGCACTCTGGAATCCCAGCGTCCAGGAAGGTGTCCGGGGCCTGCTCGACACTTTTGTGTTTCGAGTCGGGGTCTCACTCTCCCCCCGAGGCTGCAGAGCGGTGGTACGATCACGGCTCACGGCAGCCTCGCCTTCTGGGTTCCCAGTCCTGCCTCAGCCTCCCAAGCACCCGGGATCACAGGTGACGCCACGCCTGGCTCGTTTTGATTTTCTTTCTGAACTGGAGTCCCACTCTGTCGCCCAGGCTGCAGGGCAGTGGCACGCTCCCGGCCACCGCGGCCTCGCCCTGCTGGGCTCCAGTGATCTTTCTGCCTCAGCCTTCCAAGCAGCCAGGACTGCAGGCGCGTGCTACCGCTCCCGGCTAAGTTTTGATTTAGTGTAGAGACGAGGTCTGGCCATGTTGCCTGGGCGGGTCTCCAGCCCGCCTCGGCCTCCCAAAGTGCGGGGGTGACAGTCGTTTTGTTTGATTTTATTTTTGAGTCGGAGTCTCACTCCATCGCCCAGGCTGGAGGGCAGGGGCCGCTCCCGGCCACCGCAGCCTCGACCCGCTGGGCCCGGCGATCCTTCGGCCTCGGCCTTCCGCATCGCTGGACCTGCAGGCGCGTGCCACCACGCCCGGCTGTTAGTTCTTTCTGCCATGCTGCTCAGGCGGGGCACCCGGGCTCCAG
>NW_007098110.1:0-609 GCF_000164805.1 Carlito syrichta | reverse complement strand
GGTGACTGCCTATACCTCTGTGGTATTCATATGATTATTGTTCAGGGCCCACTTATGAGTGAGAACATGTGGTATTCAGTTCCTTGTTTCTGTGATAGATCATTTAGTATGGAGTCTCCAGCTCCATCCAATTTGTGTGAAGTTCATGATTTTATTCTTCCTTATGGTTGTGTAGTATTTCATTGTATATATGTACCACATTTTCTTTATTTAGTCCATTTTTGATGGGCCGTAGAGTTGGATCCATATTTTAGCTATTGTGAATAGTGTGGCAATAAACATGCAGGTGTCTTTTTTTATAGAATGATTATGTTCTTCAGGGTACATTTCCAGGAGAGGGATTGCTGGATAATAGGGAAGCTCAATTTCTAGTTTTTTTTTTTAGAAATTGCCATACAACTTCCCATAGAGGTTGAGCTAGTTTACACTCAAACCAAAAGTTGCAAAAGCATTCCCTTTTCACCACACTGCATCAGCATCTGTTGTCTTTTGCCTTGTTAATGATAACCATCCTTATTGGAGTTAGGTGGTATCTCATTGTAGTTTTGATTTGCATTTCTCTGATGATTAGTGAGGCTGAGCATTTTTTCAAGTGTCTGTTGGCTGCTT
>NW_007098109.1:0-650 GCF_000164805.1 Carlito syrichta | reverse complement strand
GGGGAAGGGCCCTCTGGGCTGAGAGGAGCCGGTCTGGGCGGAGGCGCCGGCTGCCCAGGGGTTCAAGGGTCTCTCTCCTTTTTCACTTTGACATCCCCAGCTAAGATAGTCGCGATTTCGCCCTGCATGAAGGCCCAAGGTACATTCGACCCGACCAGGGGGCATTTTTCTCCGCTGGGGCAATACACCTCGCCGGTGGCCCCTTGGGCCTTGATACTCTCTCTAGAGCAAGGGAAACAAAATTTGTGGCTGGGGACGGATGGGCACTGAACGAAATGCGTGTCCTCCAAACGTTCGTGGCAAATGGTGCAGCAGAGGGGTCCGCTGTTGGCCATGGGGGAATCCGGAATGTTTTGGGGGTGCACTTGGTCCATGCCCGGGTGGGCGCTAGGCGGCGGAGGCGCCACCTGTAAATTCAGGTCCCCGTTGCGAGAGGCCAGGCGGCGCGGCCCGGGCACCGAGGCCGGCGAGACCGGGCTGCTGCTGTTGCGCCGGGCGGATGCCGTGGTGGAGTGCACGGAGCTGCCGTCCTTGGGCGAGTGCGCCGTGCCCAGAGTGTCCGCCACCGACATGAGGGCGGCCATGGGGGACGGGCCGTTCTGGGGGGCTGACTCGGGCGGGGTGGTCCGGTTGGAGTGGGGCCCCAGGGG
>NW_007098108.1:0-672 GCF_000164805.1 Carlito syrichta | reverse complement strand
GGCGGTGCGAGGCTGCCGCTCCTTGCTGAGCGCCGTCCGTAGACCCTCACCCCTTACTGCCTTCTGTAGACCCACCGCTCCTTGTTGAGCGCCTCCTGTATACCTATCACTCCTTACTGAATGCCTTCTGTAGACCCACCACTCCATATTGAACACCTGTATACCCTCACTCCTTGCTGAGGGCCTTCTGTAGACCCACCACTCCTTGTTGAGCGCCTTCTGTATACCTGTCACTCCTTACTGCCTTCTGTAGACCCACCGCTCCTTGTTGAGCGCCTTCTGTATACCTGTCACTCCTTACTGAGGGCCTTCTGTAGGCCTACTGCTCCTTGTTGAGCACCTCCTGTATACCTATCACTCCTTACTGAATGCCTTCTGTAGACCCACCGCTCCTTGTTGAACACCTGTATACCCTCACTCCTTGCTGAGGGCCTTCTGTAGACCCACCACTCCTTATGTACACCTACTGTGATCAACTACCTTTTTTTTTTGAGTCAGAGTCTCACTTTGTCACTGGGCATGGTGGTACGTGCCTGGAGTTCCGGCCACTCGGAAGGCTGAGGCGGAAGGATCGCCGGAGCCCAGCAGGTCGAGGCTGCGGTGGCCAGGAGCGGCCGCTGCACTCCAGTCTGGACGACAGAGCGAGACTCCAACTCAAAAAAAAAAAAAGAA
>NW_007098107.1:0-598 GCF_000164805.1 Carlito syrichta | reverse complement strand
CGGCCCCGCGTCGCCCCGCCAGCCCGAGGTCCCGACCGAGAGGGAGGACGAGGGAGGGGCGGGCGCCGTGGCTCACACCCACCAGCTCAGCGCTTTGGAGGCGGAGGGGAGGATTGCTTGAGGCCGGGAGTTCAAGACCGGCCTGGGCAACATAGCGAGACGCCATTCGCCGTCCCTGAATCCCCTGCCTTCTACAAAAAAAACAATTTTTTAAAAATTAGTTGGGTGTGGTGGAGTGCGCCTGTAGTCCCAGCTAGTTGGGAGGCTGAGACGGGAGGATCGCTATAGCCCAGGAGTTCAAGACCAGCCTAGGCAACATAGCGAGATGCCGCCTCTGAAAAAAAATTTTTTTTAATTAGTCGGGTGTGGTGGAGTGTGTCTGTAGTCCCAGCTAGTCGGGAGGCTGAGACGGGAGGATCGCTTGAGCACAGGAGTTGGAGACTGCAAGTGAGGGATGATGGTGCCACTGCACTCCAGCCGGGGTGACAGCAAGATCCTTGCTAAAGAAGGGGGTGGGGGAAGATCTGGGAGGAGGAGGGGGTCTTCTGGGCCAGCGTCTGTGGTGGGGCTGAGCCCCCCCCCACCCCCCACCCCCGTC
>NW_007098106.1:2202-2996 GCF_000164805.1 Carlito syrichta | reverse complement strand
CCCCCTTGCCACCTGCCGAGGGAAGGGGCTCGGCCAGGGCGGCGGGCCCGCGCTCACTCCTGCCCTTCGCCCCCAGCCTCACTCTCTTTGCCAAAATCTGTGAGAAGACCGTGCTGAAGCGGGTCTTGAAGGAGCTGTGGAAGCTGGTCATGAACACCATGGAGAAGACCATCGTCCTGCCGCCCCTCACCGACCAGACGGTGAGGCCCGCAGGGACAGCTGGCCACCTCCCCGGTGCAGCCCAGACCTCCGTGCTGAGAGGCTGGGGACGGCCACAAAGACCCTGGGCTCACAGAGGTCCCTTGGGTGCAGGGGCCACCTAGGGGTCATGGAAGACACTAGGGCAGGGGAGCCGAGGACCAGAGAGGTCGCATGTGGGTCAAAGATGACCAAAGGGGTTGTTCAGGGGCCAGCTGGGGCTGGTATTCCAAGGGCAGAAAGATCGGTCAAGCAACGAGTAAGGGCCATAGAGGTACGTGGGTCAAAACCTCACTCAAGGGTCAGAGGTCATCCAGAAAACAGGTCTGCTTGGGGACAAGGCACTCGAGACACAGGGTCAGAAGGCTCATCAGAGGGCTTTGGGGTCCATCGAGAGCCAAGGAGGGCAGGGGCCGGGGGCCTTGAAGGGCAGAGGCCAATAGACCAGAGGGCTCCTGGAGGTCAGCCAGAGGTCATGGAGCGCATCCAAGGTCAGAGGGGTCAGCGGTCCTCCAGAGTGGAGAACTGTGCATCTGGGCCCTCCTGGAAACACCCCAGAGACCACAGCCCCCAGGGACCAGGCAGCAGGGTGGGGG
>NW_007098106.1:0-1017 GCF_000164805.1 Carlito syrichta | reverse complement strand
GTGCCTGTCCGCGTGCCCACGTGCTCGGGCAGGAAGGGCGGCTGGGGTCACGGGTTGGAGGTGGGCCCTCGCCAATCCCGGGGTCAGAAGTAGACGAGGCCGCCCTCTCCCCGCGGCTCCCGTGGGGAGGTCCTGTGGCTCCGCAAAGGGCCCCGATGCTGGGCCGCTGTGCGGGCACTGAGACGTGTGTGGTTTTCCGTGTTCGAGTGGGTGTTGGGTGCGAGGGGCCGTCCTGCCAGGGGACGTCGTCGCCACGAGCATGGATGTGGGGTCTCAGCTTCGCGAGTGGGGGCCGAGGGCGTCCCCACTCACCCTACCTGGCCTTGGGGCGCCTTCGAGGCCCCAGGGCCCCCCGCGTGTCGGCGGGGATGAGTGCGTGGGTGTGGGTGTGTGCCTGCACACGTGTGCACCTGGGCCTGTGAGCTATTCTGCCCTGTGTGAACCCGCAGGGCATGTCGGTATGGCTCGCGGAGTCAGGCCTGCCGGGTGAGGGCTTGGTGCTTGTGGGACCAGGGACTCCCAGCCCTCCCCTTCTCCCCGCCGCCCTCAGTGCCCTGCACGGGCAGTTGACTGTGGAGTGGGGCTGGTTCCAGCCTCGTGGGCACCCTGGCTGTCAGGAGTTGGCCCCAAGACCCCATGGGGGGACACAGGAAAGGTGCTGGGGAGGGGGCCCACCGTAGACCCAGGAGCTGGGGGGCGGAGCTCACGGGCTGGGAAGTCCCACTGAATATCCTCCCAGCAGCCACCAGAACTCTGACCTCCACCTGATTCTCTCCACAGGGCAGGGTGAAATTGCCAAGCCACTCAGACGTAAGACCAGCCTCTCACTGTCTGTCTGGCTCCCCCCACCCCACCCCTGTGCCCCCCTCCTCTGTGGTCCGTGCCGTCCGGGGGCGTACCGTGAACCTGTCTGTGGTCTCTTCTTCCTCTGTCTGTCTGGCTTGCTCGTGGCAGCGGGGGGCGGGGGCTGGTGGGCGGGGCAGAGGACCACAGGTGGGTGCAGCGGGGGAGCTGAGG
>NW_007098105.1:0-683 GCF_000164805.1 Carlito syrichta | reverse complement strand
TCAGGCAATCCACTCACCTCAGCCTCCCAAAGTAGTGGGATTACAGGCTGAGCCACAGAGGCTGGCAGTATGCACTTTTTAAAATTTTTCATTTATTTTTATTTTTGAGTTGGGGTCTCACACTGTCGCCCAGGCTGGAGTGTGGCAGCATGATCACAGCTCACTGCAGCCTCAAACTCCTGGGTTGAGGCAATCTTCCTGCCTCAGCCTTCTGAGTAGCTGGGGCCACAGGCGTGTGTCACCCCTGCCCTGCCTCCCAGTATGCTCTTTTAACACTTATACCACAGCCAGGCATAGTGGCTCAAGCCCGTAATCCCAGCACTTTGGGAGGCCGAGGCAAGTGGATTGTCTGAGCCCAGGGGTTCAAGACCAACCTGGACAAATTGGTGAGACCCTGTCTCTATAATAAATCAAAAAAATTAGCTGGGCATGGTGGTGCGTGCCTGTAGTCCCAGCTATTTGGCAGGCTGAGATGGAAGGATCGCCTGAGCCCAGCAGATTGAGGCTGCGGCAGCTATGAGCAGTGCCACTGCACTCCAGCCTGGGTGACAGAGTGAGACTCCAACTCGAAAACAACAACAAAAAGCACATATACCACAACTGCCTCTAAAAACAAATCACATCCGATCCTTTTTGTTCCCCTCCCCTCCCTTTTATTTTTTTTTTTTTTTTTTTTCCTTTTT
>NW_007098104.1:0-644 GCF_000164805.1 Carlito syrichta | reverse complement strand
TTTTTTTTTTTTTTTTGAGTTAGAGTCACCCAGACTGGAGTGCAGTGGCATACTCATGGTCACCCAGTGTAGACCTGCTGGGCTCTGAAGATCCTTCCGCCTCAGCCTTCCAAGTAGTTGGAACTATAGGCGTGCGCTACCACACCTGGCTAATTTTTTATTTATTATAGAGATGAGGTCTCGTCAAGTTGCCTGGGCTAGTCTCGAACTTGTGGGCTCAGGCAATCCATTCTCCTTGGTCTCCTAAAGTGCTGGGATTATAGGCTGAGCCACTGGGCCTGACCACAATTATGTTCTTACATTATAATTATGTTCTCTAATATAAACTCCTTTAGTACAGGAGGGATTTTTTTTTTTTTTTGAATGGAGTCTCACTTCGTCGCCCAGGCTGGAGTGCAGTGACATACTCATGGCCATCGCTTGCTGGACTCAAGCGATCCTTCCTCTTCAGCCTTCCAAGTAGCCAGAACTACAGCCTTCCAAGTAGCCAGAACTACAGGCACACACCACCACGTCCAGCTGATTTGTGGTAGAGATGAGGTCTTGCCAAGTTGCCCAGGCTGGACTCAAACCTGTGGGCTCAGGCAATTCTCTCACCGTGGCCACCGTGCCCAGCTGGAATTTAATTTAATATTTTTTTTTTT
>NW_007098103.1:0-629 GCF_000164805.1 Carlito syrichta | reverse complement strand
AACTCGCAGGCTCAGGCAATCCACTCACCTCAGCCCCCCAAAGGCACGGGATTACAGACTGAGCCACCGAGCCCGACTCTACTCATTTTCTAATTCAGCCACTTAGTGACCCTGTAACCTTGTCTGACCCTTTTCAACCAGTGTTGTTCATCTGAACCATAGGCCAGAAAATGGTCTGAGTGATTATGTTCCCATTTTCCCAAGGTAGTATATAGTAAATATTTCCATTCTAGATGCATAAGAGGAAAATTCATTCATCACATACAATTGATGACTTGAGTTGAGAAGGTTGTACTTACCATGTTACACCTTTTGGGCTTCAGTTTCTTCATCTGTAAAATGAAGAGGTTGTGTGCTGCCAAATTATCAACCTCCTTAGCACCTAACTTTTTTTTTTTTTTTGAGTCAGTTTCACTCTGTCGTCCAGGCTGGAGTGCAGTGGCATGCTCACGGCCACCACAGCCTCGACCTGCTGGGTTCAGGCGATCCTTCTGCAACCTTCCAAGTAACTGGAACCACAAGCATGCACCACCATGCCTGGCTAATTTTTTATTTATTGTAGAGACAAGGGCTTGCCAAGTTGCCCAGGCTGGTCTCAAACCCCTGGTCTCAGGCAATCCTCTCACCTC
>NW_007098102.1:0-761 GCF_000164805.1 Carlito syrichta | reverse complement strand
AACGGTGTGACTGTGGCGTGTGAATCCGCGCGTGCGTCTCACTGTGAGGGGGGTGAGGGGCGCCCCATCTACCCTGCACACCCTCCCCCGGAAGAGGGAGCAGCAGTGGGGGTGGGGTGAAGCTGGGCCAGTTGCTCTCCTTGGTCTAGCTGAAGCCCTGCGGTCAGGGTGTGGGGCCTAGTACCCGCGTGGGTGGAGCCTGGGATCCTTGGGGGCGGGGCCCGCACGGCAGAGCCGGGACAGCTTAAGGACTCAAACTGCTGGGTGGGATGGACCAGGAACCCAGGAGCAGGGCAGACACGAAGGGAGTGGGTCTTGGGATCCTCAGCGTGGGGCCGCGTCCCGGTGATCTTCTGGAAGGGTTGCGGCCTGAAACTCAGGGGGAAAAAGGGCGCCGAGGGCATGGAGTCTGAAGCTCCGGGCGCGAGGAGAGAGGAGAGGCTGGATTTGTAGTTCAGAAAAGAGGGTGGGGTCTCGAATTTATAATGAAGGGGAGGAGAGCTGGGCCGAGACCGAGTCAGAGGTTGTGAGCAGAGCTCGGGGCCTGGAACCCACCGAGGGGGGTGTGTGCATGGGTCTTACGGCCCTCTGTGGCTTGGGGCTCCTATCAGTGGAGATTCTTGGGCAAGGAGAGCATGGGAACTCTCTGAGGAGGAAGGCTGCAGTTCTGAGGGTGGAAGGCTCTCCTGGGAGCCTTCAAAGATTCAGGCAGGAGGCCGGGCTCGGTGGCTCAGCCTGTAACCCCAGCACTTTAGGAGGCC
>NW_007098101.1:0-599 GCF_000164805.1 Carlito syrichta | reverse complement strand
TGCAGTCGTGTTTCTGATTTCTGTCACCCTCTCCTCCCCGCCTCCACTCTTTCTCCCCATATATCCTCAGCTTCATGGAGACACGGCTTCCGTGTCGTGCTGCTCACCCTTTCCCAGTGGCCGTGTGCGCGCCAGGGGCCTCAGGGTATTCCTGAGTTGTGTGAGCCCCAAACTGTCCCTCACCCCTGGTCCCGAGCTATGTCCCTCCCCAGCTGGCCCTGGACAGCCCCTTTCCATCTCTAGAGGTTTGCCTTTGCCTATTCTGGACATTTCATATAAATGGAATCACAGCCAATATGTCTTAAAATACAACCCAATCCACCCTTGCATTTCAAATGTCAGCATTTCAGGGTGAGAGGGAGGCCCCGTGCACAGTGTGGATCCTTGGGTCATGGGTCCATGGGTTCATAGCTTCATGGGTCATAGGTTCAAGAGTTCATAGTTCACAGGTTCATGGCTCATGGGCTCCTGGTGCATGGGTTCATGGTGCATGGTTCATGGGTTCATGCTTCATGGGTTCATTGTTCATGGGTCCATGGATCATGGGCCCATGGGTTCATGGGTTTGTGGTTCATATGGTTCATGGGTTCGGGGCTGCA
>NW_007098100.1:0-629 GCF_000164805.1 Carlito syrichta | reverse complement strand
GCAAGCCAGGAAGACCAGGTGGACGGGAGGTTCCCGGCCCACCTCGGGTGTCAGGGTCCTGGGGCTTGCCCCAGTCTCCGCTCGGCCGCACAGTCCGGCCACTCTGGGGCGTCCAAGCTCGGCCTCCATCCAAGTCGGCCTCCCTCTGGCCTCTCTGGGTCCCAGTGCCCAGCCTCCCCTGAGGCCCGGACCCCCCCTCCACCCTTCCCTGGCCCAGCCTGGACCTCCGCCCTCCTGGGGGCCAGGCCCGTTCTCCCCGGGTCAGACTGCAAACCGCCACTCCTTCTCAGCCAAGTGCGGGCCCCGCGCCTCAGTTTCCCCATCTGTGCGATGGGGACATTCACAGGCCCTGCCAGGCAGAGGCCTCTGCTGAGCATTGCGTGGCTGAAGATTTGTAAATGATTTCGTCTTTCTGTTGTGGTGGTTCTCATTGGAGAGACGAGGTCTCGCCGAGTTGCCCAGGCTGGTCTCGAACCCAGGGGCTCACACGACCCTCTCACCTCGGCCTCCCAAAGTGCAGGGGTGATAGATGTGAGTCACTGTGCTGGCCTTGTTTGTTTGTCTAATTGTTATTATTTTTTTGAGTGGGAGTCTCACTCTGTCGCCCAGACCGGAGTGCAGTGGCCGCT
>NW_007098099.1:0-632 GCF_000164805.1 Carlito syrichta | reverse complement strand
AGAGATGAGGTCTCGCCAAGTTGCCCGGGCAGGTCTCGAACCCGCAGGCTCAGGCAATCCACTCACCTCAGCCTCTCAAAGTGCTGGGATTATAGGCTTAGCCACCGAGCCCGGCTTGAGTATTGCAATTTTAATACAGCGTTTTCCTTTCTTAAAATATGTATATATATTTTCGGCACCCTCTGTATTTATTATGTGCTAGGCAATGTTGGGTCATAGGGAGTAAAAAAAGTGGCAAGGTGGTGCCCAGCCTGGGCAACATAGCAAGATCTCATCTCTACAAAATATTTTAAAAGTTAGCCAGGTGTGGTGGCGTGTGCCTACAAAGCTGCTCAGGAGACTGAGGTGGAAGGATCGCTTTAACCTGGGAGGTCGAGGCTACAGTGAGCCGTGATCGAGCCACTGCACTCCAGCCTGGGTGACAGGGAGAGACTCTAACCCCCCCCCCCAAAAGGCAGAGGAATACAAAGATGTGAAATGCAATTGCATGTTGTTCTTTGATAGATATTGACAATGAATACAGGACAAAAGTAAGTAAAAGCTCATCTCATACCCAAGCAATCAGATGGATAGAAAGGACTTAAGAATCGTACTACACTTGGATTTTTTTTTTTTTTTTTTTTTTTTTTGGG
>NW_007098098.1:0-641 GCF_000164805.1 Carlito syrichta | reverse complement strand
TCCTTCCTTCCTTCCTTCCTTCCTTCCTTCCTTCCTTCCTTCCTTCCTTCCGAGTTGGGACCTCACTCTGTCACCCAAGCTGGAGTGCAATGGCATGGTCATGGCTCACTACAGCCTTGAACTCCTGGGCTCAAGCGATCCTCCAGCCTCAGTCTCCCGAGTAGCTGGGACTACAGCCACACACCACCACACCCAGCTGATTTTACTTTTTTTTAGAGACAAGGTCTCACTACATTGCCCAGGCTGGTCTTGAACTCCTAGGCTCAAGTGATCCTCCTGCCTCAGCTTCCCAAAGTGCTGGGATTATAGGTGTGAACCACCATGCCCAGCTCCTCTCCTGCATTTCATACCCACCCCAATATAATCTGGTCCTGAGAACCCAGCTACCCAGAAACAAGTTTCCCCAGGGAAAGCTAGGAGACCTGGGCTGCTTTTGGTTCCATAGGCCTTTTCCTGTCTGGTTCCTGAAATGTGGATGGGGAGGGTGGTTCTCAGATCCCTCCCAGCCGGCAGGAAATGTGAAGAAAACATCCCAGGTGGAAGGTAGACCCAGAGGAAGTGGATCAGAGCTGACCAGACCAGGCTTTTTTTTTTTTTTTTTGAGTTGGAGTCTCACTCTGTTGCCCAGACTGGAGTGCAGT
>NW_007098097.1:0-834 GCF_000164805.1 Carlito syrichta | reverse complement strand
TTGGGAGGCTGAGGCCTGTGACCACTGGAGCCCAGGAGTTCGAGACCAGCCTGTGCTACGTGGTGGGACCTTGTAGCACCTCACAACACAAACACTGGAGTCATGCATGGTGTCACTCATGGTCCCAGCTACATGGGATTCGGTGGCCTATGTCCAGGGGCATTCCTTTGCATCGCCCATGCAGACAGAATATGCATGTCCAGGCCAGGCACTGTGACTCACAGCCATCAGTCCTGCACTCTGGGAGGCTGAGGCGGAAGGCTGCCTGAGTCCAGGGGTCAGAGACCAGTCCAGGTGATGTGGACAGACCTTCTCTTGGTGAGAGGTCCCAAAGACAGACTCAGGCGTGGTGGCCTCTGGAGTACCAGCTGCTTTGGGGCCCAAGGTGGGAGGACCTCCCAAGTCATGCAGTTTGAGGCCTAGGGAGCCATGATCATGCCTCCATGCCTCAGCTCAGCTCACGGAGAACCAGGTGACAAAAAAAGATGCATCCTACGTGCATCACACCTGCATCCACTGTTCTTCAGGGAAAGGTCCACGTGGGTGGGGGAATATGGAATGATCAGGAGAGGAAGAGGCCCTTCCGGAATGATCAGGAGAGGAAGAGGGCCTTCCCCTGCCTAAAGGTGGCAGGCAGTGTGTCCGGAACCTGGGCTGGCCATGCCATTGTCAACCCATTGTAATTGGTCTGTGCCCAACAGCCGACTTGGCTCAGGGTCATCTCTTCCATGAGCTCACACAAGTCTTTGCTATGGGGCACAAGTATGCAGGAATTCTGGGGCACCTGGCCAAAGGCATGGGATGGACATGCCCGGTGGCGACCTTTATAATCTG
>NW_007098096.1:0-614 GCF_000164805.1 Carlito syrichta | reverse complement strand
GGGAGCTGAGGAGGGTCCCACAGAAACCGCCACAGCCAAGCACACTGCGGACCCACAACGCTCGCGGCCAACCGACACGTTTCAGAGGAAAAGCGAGTCAGGCGCGGGGGCTCACGCCTGTCATCCCAGCACTCTGGGGGCTGAGGCAGGAGGGTCACTTGAGCCCAGGAGTTCCAGACCAGCCCAGGCAACATAGCAGGCCCTCGTCTCCGAAAAAAACCAGAAAATGAGCCAGGTGCAGTGGTGCACATGTGTCATACCAGCCCTTTGGGAGGCCGAGGCAGGAGGACTGCTTGAGCCCAGGAAGTTGAGGCTGAGGTGAGCTGGGATCCTGCCACCGCACCCCGGCCTCGGCGACAGGGCGAGACCCTGACTCCAAAAAACAGGAAGAGGAAAAAGGAACACCACGAAGGGCAGCCCCGCGGCCGTCTTCTGCCCGACTCCTGCCCCCGAGGCCGCAGCAGGGAGGCGAGAAGCCGGCCACACCCGCAGGGGCCAGACCCGCCAGAAGCCCAGGCCGCTGGCACAGGCAGGAAGGAGGGCCGAGACCCACCGACGTCGGCGATCTTGGCGCAGACCTCCGACAGCCGGTCCCCGGGACTCTTGTCCGGCGG
>NW_007098095.1:0-611 GCF_000164805.1 Carlito syrichta | reverse complement strand
CCCCCCCGCCCTGTCCCCCCACCCCAGCTTATTCCCTGGGCCTGCACCCTACGGCTCCCTTCTGGCCTCCTGGCCCCAGATGTCCCGGGGCCTCGGGGTCCCAGGGGGGTCTCGCCTAGCACGGCTCCGTGAGGCCTGCAGGCCCCGACCTGACCCTGCTCTGCCTGCTTCTGCCCAGCTGGGCGGGGCCGCGGCTGTGTCCAGGGAGGCCCGGGCAGCCGGGCCGGGCAGGAACGAGGCCTTCCGGTCCCCCTCTCGGCACGCACACCGTTAAGCGGCTGAGTCCAGACAGACTCCAGAGACGGCGTCGCGTCTGCACCAGGCCTCGGGCAGCCTCTCACCCATCCCAAGGGCCAGGTGCCAGGGCCTCCTGTGCCCACAGGCCGCCGCCAGCCTCCCCACCCCCAGCCTGGCGGCCCGGCCCCGACCATCCCTGGACCCTCCGAGCTTGCTTGTGGCTTCCCGCGAGAGGCTTCCGGTGGGGTCTTCAGACGGTGGGCTCCCTCCCACCACCCGTGTCAGCTGCCACGCCTCTCAGGCCTGTCTGGGCGGTGCCGTTCCCCGAGCCACCCTCGCCCGCCTCCTCCCCGGCCCAGCCTCCACTTTCCCTG
>NW_007098094.1:0-615 GCF_000164805.1 Carlito syrichta | reverse complement strand
TGAGGCGGAAGGATCGCCAGAGCCCAGCAGGTCGAGGCTGCGGTGGCCGGGAGCATGCCATTGCACTCCAGTCTGAACGACAGAGTGAGACTCCAACTCAAAAAAAAAAGAAAAAAAAGTGTCCGTGGTAGATGAAAAAAGTTAGCATCATTTGTCAAGACTGGCAAGAGCAAATGGGGGTTCATTATACTATTTGCTGTACTTTGATACACGGGCGAAATTTCCCACAATATTTTTTTCAGGGTTTTTAAAAGCATACAGCAATCATCATACTGAATGGGGTGACTTTAGCAAAATTTTTATTAAAATCAAGAAGTGGACAAAAATACTCATTCTCATTCCCACTCTTAGCATTGAACTAGCTAGTGCTATGTAACATAAGAAATACAATACAGAGCCAGGCACAGTGGCTCACGCCTGTAATCCCAGGACTTTGGGAGGCTGAGGCAAGAGGATTGCCTGAGCCCAGGAGTTCAACACCAGCCTGGGCAACTTGACGAGACATCATTTCTAGAATAAATCAAAAAATTAGCTGTGCGTACTGAAAGAAGTTTTGGGGCACCCAGTAACGACTCCACGCCGGTCTGAACTGAGAGATTTATTAAAGGGGCAGTT
>NW_007098093.1:0-603 GCF_000164805.1 Carlito syrichta | reverse complement strand
AGTCTGGGTGACAGAGTGAGACTCCAACTCAAAAATAAATAAATAAAATATAAGTGTTTTCCTTTTGGAAAATTCCAAAGTAAAACAAAAGTATACATCCTCCATCATAGATAGTCCTCCTGCTCTAGACTGTTTTGAAGTAAGTCACAAGCATTTTATCACTTTACTATTTCCGTATGTATCTAACAGATGAGAACTCAAGGCTCTGTGTGTGCTATTTGGATATTCTGGCTTATTATAAAACAATAGAACAACTACACCTACTACACACTGTTGGCAGAACACACACACTGAAATACGTGTATAAATAGCTCAGTGAAACTAGAAACCCAGGCTTACTGCTTCTGGTTTTGTTCATTTTGGTATATCATACTGCTTTTATATCCATAGTTCTCCCTACTTTTCTGATTAGTATATTTGCTCTAATATTTTTGTTTGGTTTTGTTTTTGAGTTGGAGTCTCACTCTGTCTCCCAGGCTGGAGTGCAGTGGTATGCTCATAGCCACCCCAGCATTGACCTGCTGGGCTCCAGTGAAACTTCTGCCTCAGCCTTCCAAGTAGCTGAAACTACAGGTGCACGCTACCACACCCAGCTAATTTTTT
>NW_007098092.1:0-750 GCF_000164805.1 Carlito syrichta | reverse complement strand
GATTCCCCCCCCGTTTGAAAATGCGAAACCAGCTGGGGGGGTGGCTCACACCTGTCATCCCAGCACTTTGGGAGCCCAAGGCAAGACAATTGCCTGACTCCAGGGGTTCAAGACCAGCCTGAGTCACTTGGCGAGACCTCCTCTCTACAATAAATCAAGAAAAATGAGCCAGGTGTGGTGTAGCTCCAGCTACTTGGAGGGCTCAGGTGGAAGGGAAGGATCGTCTGAGCCCAGCAGGTCGAGGCTGCAGTAGCTGTGAATGTGCCCCTGCACTCAGCCTGGGCAACTGCGGGAAACTCCTACGAAGGAAGGAAGGAGGGAAGGAAGAAAGGAACGAAAGAAAATGTGAAACCACTCTTAGGTCATATAGGCTAAAAAAAAGCCAGGCTGGGTCAGACAGCCTATTGGTCAGCGCCTGGGCTGACTCACCAAACCCTCCACATCCGTCTTGCAGCAGGGTTGTCTCCCGGGGCTGCCAAGCACGGTTGCACAGGCTGTTCACCGCAACCCGTACAGGCAACACGTGCTGCTTGCCGAAAGAGCTGCATCGCCCACGAGAGGCTCCCGGTTCCCCCCGGGCCCCCCCTTTACAGACGCAGGGACAGAGACCAGGGGCCCCGAGGGCCCTCCCAAGGCCACAGGTGAGGGCGGAGGCATCGTCCCCGCAAGACCCCGTCTGGCCGTGGACCCGGCTCGCGGGCGGGAGTCACCTGAGGAAGTCGGGCGCCCGCAGGATCATGTTCTGGAAGT
>NW_007098091.1:0-605 GCF_000164805.1 Carlito syrichta | reverse complement strand
TTTTTTTTTGAGTCGGAGTCTCTGTCGCCCAGGCTGGAGTGCAGTGGCACACTCAGAGCCACTGCAGCCTCAACCTGCTGGGCTCAGGCGATCCTTCCAACTCAGCCTTCCAAGTAGCTGAACTACAGGCATGCGCTACCACGCCCAGCTACGTTTTTTTATTTCTTAATGTCTCCTTCTTTTTTGAGGCAGTGTCTCACTGTCGTCCAGACTGGAGTGCAGTAGCACCATCACAGCTCACCACAGCCTCGATCTCCTGGGCTCAGGCAAGTCTCCCTCCTCAGACTCCTGAGTAACTGGGAGACTACAGGTACATGCCACCACACTTAGCTAATTTTTTTTTTTTAATTTTTGGAGACAAGATAGGTCTCGCTATATTGCCTAGACTGGTCTCAAACTCCTAGGCTCTAGCAATCCTCCTGTCTCCACCCCCAAAGTGCTAGGATTACAAGCGTGAGCCACTGCACCTGGCCCTGATCTCTCCTTCTAAGAATCCTTATTTGACTCTTCTGCCCAACCTTTCAAAGTTGGTTTCCCAAGTGTTTCTCATTGACTGTTTTATAATTTTAAAATTAAGTATGATGATCTTTTTTTTTTTTTTTTTT
>NW_007098090.1:0-631 GCF_000164805.1 Carlito syrichta | reverse complement strand
GTTTACACTCCCGCCAACAGTGTAGAAGTGTTCCCTTTTGGATACATCCTCTCCAGCATCTGTTGTTTTTTGAGTTATTGATGATGGTTTCTTTGACTTAGCAGAAGCTTGTTAGCTAAATGAGGTCCCACTTATCTGTCTTATCTCTTATGGCATAGGCACTTGGGGTTTTGGTCAGGAATTGGTTGCCAGTTTCAATTTCCATAAGAGTTTCTCCTGCATTTTCTCAGGTTCTTATAGTTTGAGGTTTTACATTTAGATCTCTGATCCATTTAGAGGTGATTTTTTTGTGTATGGATATAGGTAGGGGTCCTGTTTCAATCTTCTGCATGTGGTCAGCCAGTTTTCCCAGCACCGTTTACTGAATAGGTTCTCTTCTTCCCAGTGGTTAGTGGTGGAAGCCTTGTCAAAGATGAGTTGTTTGAGAAATTGAGGTTTTTCTTCTGGAATCTTAATTCCATTCCATTGGTCTATATGCCTGTTCTTGTACCAATGTCAGGATGTTTTGATTATTATAGTTTTATAGTAAAGTTTAAACTCTGGGAATGTGATAGCTCCTGCTTGGTTTTTTTGCTGAGGATTGTTTTGGGTATTCATGTTCGTTTATGTTTCCATATGAATTCTTGCATTG
>NW_007098089.1:0-632 GCF_000164805.1 Carlito syrichta | reverse complement strand
TGCACTCCAGTCTGGGCGACAGAGTGAGACTCCAACTCAAAAAAAAAACAAAAAAAACCCTAAACCTCCCACTCAGCAGTCTGAAAACCTTAACAGCTGGAATAGACGTTGGGTCAACAATGTTATGTCTCTTATGGGAAGAAAAAAACTCGAGCCTGGATTTAAATCTCTCTGTCCCTGGGTATCAGCTCTGTGGGACCAATTCAGAGGTCCCGGAGGAATTAACCAGTCCAAGCCGCAGGGGGTTAGGTTTGAGCCCCATTGACTACAAAGCACACCCCTGGGGATGCCCTCTACACTCAGTCAGAAGCAGAAGAAACCAGGGAGGGAGCAGTGGCCTGGACACTACAGGCTGGACAAGTCAGCCTGTCTTCCTGGTCCTCCCTCTGCCTGTGGTCTGTATTCCCAAGTGGACAAGAGCCCTGATGACAGGGCTTCTTGCCTTCGACGACGGCCAAGTCCTCTGACCCTGATGGCCAAAAGCACATTTTCCACCAGTCTTGTGTGGCCAGCAATGCTCTGCCTATGGTCCAGCCGTGGCTGACAGCCCAGATGTGGGACCCACCAGCGCATCCTGGTTAGCTCTGGGGTGACCCACAAGAGGCCAGTGACAACCAGGGGCACACAGAATG
>NW_007098088.1:0-1114 GCF_000164805.1 Carlito syrichta | reverse complement strand
GGTTCAGCCCTGGATGCTCCCCCGGGCAACTGCCATCTTGCCTGTCCTGGGGAAGAAGGACAGAAGCAGCCGGAGCCAGCTGACTGCAGTAAGGACACTCGCAGAGGCCGTTCCCCAGTCTTCTAGATCCCCCAGGGAGTCCCTGATTTCCATCTTCTACAAAAGCGTCTTGTCCCCTTTGCCTCGATTTTTCTTCCTAAAAAAAACACCTGTGAGTTTGTCTGCTTCTCTTTCTACAAAAATGCCTCCCTCGGCCCTTCATGGATCCCTGAGATCCTTTTCATATGCCTTCCTTTTACAGTGAGGAAATGGCCAAAGTAACTAATGGATTGACCTTTATCCTAAGCCAGGCACAGTGGCTCACTCCAGTCAGCCCAGCACATTAGGAGGCAGAGGTGAGAGGACTACCTGAGCCCAGGGGTTCAAGACCAGCCTGGGCAACTTGGGAAGACCTCGTCTCTACAATAAATTTAAAAATTAGCTGGACATCAGTGGCACGTGTCTGTAGTTCCAGCTACTTGGGAGGCTGAGGTGGAAGGATCACCTGAGCCTAGCAGGTCGAAGCTGCAGTGGCTGTGACTGTGCCACTGCACTCCAACCTGGGTGACATAGTGAGACTCCGACTCAAAAAAAGAAAATTTATCTTAAATGTGAATGACTAATCTCATTTTCTGAAGACTGGAGGGCTTTGCAGGGGCAGGAGGTGGGGCTAGGGACAGGACAGAGAGGAAAGGTGGAGGAAATGATGGAATGGAAGCAGCAGGACCAGGATAAAGAGCAGTGAGGTGTGGGGGCTGATCAGAGCCTGACCACAGTTGGTGTTTGTTGAACACAACCCTTTGTGACCCAGTGCAATGGTTTATTTTTGTGTCACCTTGGCTGGACTGTGGTGCCCAGGTGCATGGTCAAATTATTATTCTGGCTGTTTCTGTGAGAGTGTTTTTGGATGAGATTTACGTTTGACTCTGCAGGCTCAGAGGAAAGATGGCCTACCATCATGCTGGTGGGCCACACCTAATCAGTTGAAGGCCCAAAGCGCGCAAAAGACCAGACCCCTCCCGAGCGAGGGGGCGTTCACCAGCAGACTGCCTGCACACTGGAACTGCAGCTTCTC
>NW_007098087.1:0-618 GCF_000164805.1 Carlito syrichta | reverse complement strand
GGGGAGGGGGAGGGGAGAAGGATCTAAATGTCTGATAATAGAGCATTGGTTGAATAAATTATAGCCATTTGATGTTAATAATGTGCATTCATGAAAACCGATGCTATAGAAAGCTATATAATGTATATAATGGCATGAAATCATCTTTTCTGCTGTGTGTACCAGCACACTAGACATATTTAGTAAACGAATGTTCAGGAATTATTCTTAACTTGCAAAAAAAATTGCATTTGTATATGCAATGTAATCTCATTCTTGTTTTAAGTATATGGATAGAAAAAAATCTGTTAAAATTATAGGAAAATCTGGAGAGGCCGGGACCACCAGGGTAAGAATAAAGAGCTCTAACTCCTTTACCAGGGACCAATTTTGCCCTTTATTTTTCCCTCCTCTGAGGACGTATATAAATTTCAACATTACTGTCAGCCACTGATGACAGTTTTCTGAAACTGCAGAAAGTAGAGTCAAGGTAGCTACAAGATTGACCTGAGATTCACTATTTATCTTCCTTTTATTCATTCAATAGATGTATAGATGTGTGTGTGTGTGTGTGTGTGTGTGTGTGTGTGTGTGTGTGTGTCGGAGTCTCACTGTGTCACCCAGGCTGGAGCTCAGGTG
>NW_007098086.1:0-616 GCF_000164805.1 Carlito syrichta | reverse complement strand
GCGATCCTTCTGCCTCAGCCTTCCAAGTAGCTGGAACTACAGGCACATGCTACCATGCCCTGCTAATTTTTTATTTTTTATTGTAGAGATGAGGTCTCGCAAAGTTGCCCAGGCAGGTCTCGAACCCACGAGCTCAGGTAATCCACTCCCCCTCAACCTCCTAAAGCGCTGGGATTACAGGGTGAACCACCGAACCTGGCTACATTTGTCTTTTTAAAATAAAAAAGGAAGGAATTTTAGAAATGAGAAGGACAATGAAAAATCTAATTTATTGAATTCCTTTTTAAAAAGTACCATTTTTTCTGGCAATTGTTAATAAATATTTATTGTAGAAGCACTTAAAATACAAATAAAAAAGACAAATCATTTTGAATTGCATGCAGAAATTGACCTCACAAGAAAATGAAATTTAATTTTTAAATATTTTTCGATCAGTATATCATGAACATTTTGTCCTTCATGAGATAGTCTTTCAAAACATGTGTTTTTTATTGGTTCTCTGTTGTTGGTGTATAAGAATATATATGTTGCCTGGTTCGGTGGCTCTGTAATCCCATGCTTTGGGAGGCTGAGGTGAGTGGATTGCCTGAGCCCGCGGGTTTGAGACCCGCCCGGG
>NW_007098085.1:17712-21536 GCF_000164805.1 Carlito syrichta | reverse complement strand
CCCCGGCCCCAGACCCTGCCACAGGCTCTCAGAATCCTGGGCCAGGAGGGGACCCGAGCCCACCCTCAGCAAGTCCTGCCCCACGGTGGGGAAACAGGCTCGGAGGGCCACCGGGAACCCCGGCCAGCTCTGGCTTTCAGTGTGATGTGTGGTGACTGCTTTGCCCGGGGAGCTGCCTTGGGGTCGGGGATCGTGTCCCCCTTTGCTCCCCCCACACCTCCTGTCTGTCCTGGGGCTCCCTGGGGGGCCTCCGTGCCTCTGCCTGGGACGCTGCAGCCTGGTCTGGTGGCACCGCGGCCTGCAGGACAGGGCCTGTAGCCCGGGGCACTCTCTCCTTCCCTCCCGAGTCGTTCCTGTCTCCAAGGGAGCTGGCAGCCCCTGTGCAGATGCCAGGCTGTGTGTGCTGATCTGAGCATGGGACCCCAGCCTTCTGCCCGCCGCTGCCTGGCCCGTACCCCAAGGCCGTCCCCCACAGAGGGCTGAGCCGGGGCCCTTGGGGTCGGCGAGGGAACCCCCCAAGGGCAGTGGACTGGGCTGGGTGGGGGCGTGGACGCCCCTGGGCCAGGTGTGGGGGCCCTGCCTGCCCGTCTGCCGTCCTGCCCCGAGACAGGGCCTGGTCAGACACCGCCGTGGGTCTGGGTCACTTGGCCCGGGGTAGAAGATGGGGGTGGGCTCCATCTAGCTCCTCAGAGTCGCCGCCGGTCTGGTTCTGGGGCCCGCCCGCCCAAGCTGCCGCCCGGCCCAGCCCACCGGAACCCCAGCCGTGCTGCCCTGACCCACCCCTCCGGGTCAAGCGCGGGCCGTGGTTAGTGGGTTATGTGGGGGCCACATGTGGGGGCCCCTTGGCTGGCCGGCCCCTCCCACGAGACTCCCCCGCCCCCGCCCCCTGCAGCTCCAGCCGGGCCGGACCCCACATGGGGCCAGAAGTCCTGTGTCTCCGTACCTTCCTCATGGACTTCTGCAACTGAGAGGTCGGCGTGCAGGGGAGAGAGCAGTGGTTAGACGGGGCACACAGCACGTCCTTAGAGGTGGGCTGGGGTTGGGTCACAGTGGGGGATGGTCGGGGAAACGGGGGCCAGGGTGGGGCCCGGGTCCTGGGCCCTGCTTACCTTCCTCCTGGGCGTCTTCTGAGGGTCGGGAAGCCGGGGACGGCGGAGGCGGTGGAGAGAGAGAGAACAGGGACAGCTGTTAGAGGGTTGCCCAGGGCAGGGGGGCAGGACAGTGGGCGCTCCTGGCCCGGGCAAGAGTGAGGCTAGTCCTGCCTCTGGGGCCCACCATGGCCAGCCACGGCCAGCGGGGACAGCTGTAAGCAGAGCGGGTCACCTCTGGTCTTGGGTTTCGCCCTGCCCCGCCCCTGCAGGGAATTCCAGGACTCTTGTCTGCCTCTCTGGGGTCTGCCAGTGCCCCGGGGGCCCTGGCTGAGTGCGGTGACAGACGTGAGGACAGGGACAGACCCACATACATCACGAGAAAGCCCTGCAGTGCAGGGCCAGTGGGGTCATCGCCAGCCTCTGGGAATGGACACGTGGCACGGCCTCGGGGACGTGGTGCTCGGAGGCCCTTCTGGGGCCTCCTGTCCTGCCACCTGGCCACGGAGAGAAAGGGTGGCTCCCCAGGACCGCGTGTCCCCCTCAGAAATGAGTCTTTCCACCATTTTGTTAGAAAGAGGAACGTCTGCTTGCGTGGTTGGGGCAGCCAAGCGTTTTCAGGACATTTCCACCACCAAGCGCCCTGCGTTCCTGGGAGGAAGGCCTTGCTGGCCTGCCCCCGCGTGCTGTGCTGCTGGGGCTCTGCGGCCACCTCGGGACCTGAGGACCGCCCCACCAGCCCCATTCCCAGGTGCACCCGTGCCCGGCGCCCCGCCCGCCCACTCACACTTGCCCAGGCAGGACACAGACACCACAGGCCACACCCAGCCAGGGAGGAGGCTCCAGGTTCTGCCTAAGGTGACAGCCTGAGGGTGGCGGGGGTGGTGTGAAGAGATGCCAGGAGACAGAGACAGAGAGACAGGCTGATAGAGGCAGAGACAGACAGAGTGACAGAGACACAGAGACTGACAGAGAGATCAAGAGGCTGAGTGAGACACAGACACTGAGAGATGCAAAGAGATACTAAGAAAGATACAAGGCCAGGCCCGATGGCTCACATCTGCAATCCCAGCCCTTTGGGAGGCCAAGGCTACAGCATCGCTGGAGCCCAGGAGTTTGAGACCAGCCTTGGCAACGTCGCAAGACCTCGTCTCCACAAAAATAGCTTTTTAAAAAAATTAGCTGGGCATGGTGGTGTGCACCCAAAGGCCCAGCTACTTGGGAGGCTGAAGCGGGAGGATGGCTTGAGCCCAGGAGGTCGAGGCTGCAGCGAGCTGCTATCATGCCCCTGCACTCCAGCCTGGGCAACAGAGTGAGACCCCCGACTCAAAAAAGATTCACACAGAGAAACAAAGATACTGAGAGACATGCTGAAATGGAGCCAGAGAGAGATGCTGAGAGAGACTGAGATATGGATAGAGGTGCTGAGTGGGAGGCTGAGAGAGACAGAGACAGAGACGCTCTGAGGCGGGAAGAGACAGAGGCAGAGACAGGGCGTGGGGGACTCAGAGACTGACTGGGACCTCAGGGCCCTTCTGCCCTGCCCACCGGGTACCTGGCCTCGGCGCGAGGGCCGTGTGACCAGTCCAGCAAGCCCCGCACCCCAGGGACACAAGGGCGCTGGGGTGTTTGTGGACCACCGATGCGTGCACATTAGTTGATTAAAGGGGTGGGAGGGTTTAATTACAGATGAAGCCATCAGCCATTCATGAAATGATGGCATCGTAATCAGTGATTCAGCGGAATGAATGAATGATTCCCAGTGGCCATTAATGAGGCATGAATGGAAGATGAATGGTTAATTGGCAAGCTCCAGGAGCCCCCAGGGACCTGGGGGGGTTAAGTTTGGAGGAGGGGGCAGGAGGTCGGGCTTTCCACAATTACCTTCCTCTTCGTACTGCTCTGCATTGGGATAGAACAAGAGAGGCGCGTTAGAGGGGGCCGGCCCGAGGAGGGCCCGCGAGGAGACCTTGTGCCCCGTCTGTCTGTCTGTCCGGGGCAGCCTGGCCACTCCAGGCCGCAGCCTGGACGCTCTCCAAGGGCCGAGGGCGGGGCCCGGGTCCTCCTGCTGGGGAGGCAGGGGCTCCCGGTGAAGGTGGCAGCCTTTGGGAGGGGCCGGATGCCCCGGGGGGCCGAGTCCTACTGTGGGCCCGGGAGAGGCAGAGGGTGGCCAGGACCGGCAGGCCCCTCAGGGCCACACGGCCCTCCGCGACTGCAAGGTGGGGGCTTGGGGTGGCCCCCGGCCAGGCTGAGGTGTGATTCCACGTCAGAGGGAAGACAGGACAGGGGAGAGGGCTGATTTCAGCGGGGCCCCTCTGAAGCCACCGTGGCATACAGCGGATGTGGGGCTTCCAGGCCAGGGGCTTCGGGGCTCACTGCAGCCCTCACCCCGCCCCCTCTGGAAGTCTGACTTTCTGTCTTCAGGTGGAAGTAGAAAGAGACTCTTGCACTTACCCTCACCCTGTTCACTGCGGGGGCAGAGGTGGGGGTTGGGGGGGAGAGAGAGAGAGAGAGAGGGTGAAAGTGAGGGCGGCTTTGGCTCAGGCAGGTGGGCAGCACACAGGATGACCCCCTCCAGCCTCTACACCCAAGCCAAGGGCCCAGGGTCCCCAGGCTGGGCGGGGAGGCAGCTACTCAGACCAGCACTCACACTTCCTCGTCAGACATGGTGGGAGTGGGTTGTTTCTGCAGAGAGAGAGAGAGAGAGGGAGAGAGAGGGGGGAGGGTGGAGGAGAG
>NW_007098085.1:10018-17692 GCF_000164805.1 Carlito syrichta | reverse complement strand
GAGTCAGGAACTGCCACGTTCGGCGCTGGGTGGGGTGGGGTCCGGACAGGCCCTCAGAGCTGGGCTTGGGAAGGAACACGCAGGAATGGCCGCCAACTCCCCAGCCTGGGGTGGGCCCACCTTGTGCACTTGGAGCCTTCTCCTCAGCCCCCTCCCTTCCTCCAGGGCTCCCAGCCCCAGCCCTGGCCCCCTTCCTCCCTGGCTCCAGCCTGGGCCTGGAATTCTGAGCTGGAGGGGCTGCTGGGAGGCGTGGCATCCGCCCCCACCCAGGGCAGCCGTCTCCGCCATGGTTTCCCCCGCGGGGGCCTCCGAGGCAGAGTGCGTCCAGGCCGGGAGGGCTGGCTGGCGTGCCGGGATGCGGAGAGGCGCCTGGCACCTTGAGCGGGTGCCTGCCTCGTGGTGGTCTCTGTCCAGTGGGCCAAGGGGGCACCCCTGGGAGCCCCAAGATGACTGAGTCCAGGTCATCCGGACCCTCCCTGGTCTGCTTGCCCCGCCGTGCCCTGTGAGCCTCCCTCTTCCCCCTGTGAGCCCTGAGCCCCCTTCTGCGCTTTCCCCAAGGGCCATGTGCCTTCCTGGGGGCTCCCCCCTCTCCTGTGCCCCCCACGGCCTGCTCAGAGCCCTCTTGCGAGAGCACGAGCACCATTCCACCCCACTTCCACCCCCACAGGAACCCCCAGCTCCTGGGGCCTGGGTCTGGGCTGTTTCCCGTGCGCCCCCAGCCAGGGAACGGCTCGGACAGTCCCTCCCCACCAGGCACTGGCTCTCCCTGGCTCGAAGAGCTCTTGAAGCTGTCACTGTCTGCGGGGTGCGTGGGACCGGCTGCCCGCATCCAGGTGCGGGGCGGGGCGCCAGGCCAGCCTGCTCAGGGGGCTGTCTCGGTGAGCTGGCCCCGCGAGCCGCCGCCGGCCGGGCCTGGGGGGGCTCGGAGCAGCTGCTTGGGAGTGTTGGCAGCAGGTTCATCACAGCACATGACAGCTCACTCGGAGACAATAGCTGAGGTCCCCCCGGGAGCGTTGTATAAGAAAAACACACGTTCATCAGCGAAAAATGCATGCACACAGCAGCACCAAGGTGGGGATGGGCCGCCAAGCTCCAGAACACTTAACCAGCTGAGAGCTGCAAAACCCTCTTCCAGGGAGGCTCCCGCCAGGCCCAGCACACTCCTCGGGATGCTGCTGCCCCCTCAAGTCCAGCCGCCGTCGCCTCTGCGGCAGGGCCCACCACTGGCCTGCGTGGCCCGGACCCCGGCCGAGCCTTGCCCCCGCCTCCCCGGCTCTTTGTTGGCCCTGAGAGGCTGCCTCCTAACTGGGTCAGGCCCTCAACCCCAGGGTCTCCTCCAGGACCACGCTCTGTGTGGGGGGCGGTGGTCGGTGAGAGGCCTGAGAGCCTGGGGCCCACCCCGCTGGGCCCACCCCTGACCCCGCAGGGCTGACATCTGTTAGCCGCCACGAGATGGGGCGGTCATGGCCCGGGCCCAGCAGCGGGTTATTTATAAGAAGCTGGGGGTAGCTGAGGTGTCCAGAAATAGGTACCAAAATTAGCAAGACACCTCTCCCCAGAAACCCAAGATGGTGGGTGTGGGGGCCGGGGTGCCACGCCCTCCCCAGCCCTCCCCGCTCCTAGGCTACTCATCCCTCTTATTTATACCCCAAATCTTCTAGGAACATTAAATATAACAATTAACTCTCTTATTATACCAAACCTTCCCAACTCTTGGTCAAATAGTATCCTCTGGTTAGCCTGTATAATAGCTTTCATAGTAAAAATACCCCTATACGGGCTTCACCTGTGACTACCTAAAGCCCATGTCGAGGCCCCAACTGCAGGTTCCATAGTCCTTGCGGCCATTTTGCTTAAACTCGGAGGATACGGAATAATACGAATTACAGTTATTCTAAACCCAACAATAGAACATATGGCTTACCCCTTTCTAATACCCCGCTGGTGCCACATCCTCCCTACTCGCCCCTCCTAGGGCGTCCGGGCCCTTCTCAGCTCTTCCGTCTCCCCCCGCCCCCGGGCCAAGGTTCAACTGAGCACCCAAGGGGACTCCGGCACCCCGAGGCCCCCCAGGGCAGGCAGCAAAGGCCCACTCTCCCAGTGGGGAAACTGAGGCACCCTTTCCTCTGCCAAGCGCCTGAAGATGGCGCAAAGTGGCTCCGTGTCCCCTCCCCTCTCCATGCGTCCCTGGCCTGGGGCGGGGTCAGCGGGGTGTGCTGGGGGAGGGGATGGCATTTCAGCAGCTGAGAAGGAAGCCAGTTGTTCAGTGTCAAGTTCTGCCCTCAAGGAGGTGACAGAAATAGCCCATGAGGTCAGGTTCCTTGGGCACACAGGCCATGCATCCCTCCTTTGAAGGTGACAGGCCAGGCCAGCGGCAGGGGGGCCAGGAGGTTCTGCCACTCACAGGCCGTGGGCCCTGACCACGCCTCCCACCTGACTCCCACCTAGCCCCCCTTTCTGGCCCCGAGCCCTCCCTGAGGGGTGACTGGGCCCTGATCGGAGGCCAGGGGTGCAGGGATGGCGTCCAGGGCGGGGGCGGGTGGGACACCTGCTCGTCCCAGCTCCTCCGTCCTCCCTGACTACTCCTGTCCTGGACCTCTGGACGCTGCCCTACGGCTGCATGGTCACTAGACAACCCCAGATGGTTCCTGGGTGACCTCAGACAAGCCCTCGCCTTCCTGCCTTTGATTCTGTCTACAAAACGGTGGTGAGGCGTCGGCGGCTCAGGGCCGAGCGTCCCGGGAGAGGCCACCACGGCCCAGGCTGGCACCCACAGGGCCAGCAGCTCCAACGGGCTTCCCCGGGCCTATCCTCCCTCCTCCCTACCCTCCCACATCCCTGCCTTCCGGTTGGAGCCATTTCTGTGTTCCAGTGCTCGGGGAACAGC
Source organism: Carlito syrichta (assembly GCF_000164805.1). Taxonomy (NCBI): domain Eukaryota; kingdom Metazoa; phylum Chordata; class Mammalia; order Primates; family Tarsiidae; genus Carlito; species Carlito syrichta. The sequence goes on along the minus strand of NW_007098085.1, from coordinate 14,805 downwards.
ACGGTGCCACGTAGGAGCCCAGGTTTTCCGTCCACGCTTGGAGTTCGATGCCCAGCGACAGGCGGCCTAGGCCCCCAGAGCGCCCCTGGAGTGCAGGATGCCCTGGCCGCCTGGTCCTGGGCACGGTCGCCGCCCCTACCCACCTGCCGCGGAGTCCGAGAAGGGCAGGCGCTCCCTGTGGACAGGACGGGCTGCAAGCACTGCCCGCCGGCCCCGTGCCCTCGTGTTATAGTGACATCCGATCTGTCCCAGAAGCCCATTGGTGGGTGGCCGTGGGGGTGCCGTGGGAAGGGGGGCTGTGCCCACGCAGGCCCCTGACCAAGTATAGGAATGGCCGAGGAAGAGGCCCAAGGAAGCCAAGTGGGGGCTGGGCCGGGGAAGGAGACGGGCCCCCCTCCTCCCCCGGGAGGTGTCAGCTGTTATTTTTGCTCCTGGCCACGGGCACATTCTTGGTGGGCTGAGGAGGAGGGGAAGGAGGTGTGGGTGGCCCTGGGGACAGAGCCAAGAGCTGTCCCGGGGCCAGGCTGGCCGAGGGTCCCCAGAGCTGGGGCCCCAAGTCCCTAGTCCCCCGCCTCCCCTCTCGGAGGTGTCCCGTGGGAGGGGACGGGTTGCCCAGGAAAGGGGTCCATGGAGCCAGGGCTCCCCCTGCCCACCTTGGAGGGAGACCCCAGGAACTGAAGACCTGAGCACATCTGATCCTGTTCGAGGCCAGACCTGCCTCCTGGGGGGACGCCTCGGGTGGGCACAATCAGGGGGCAAGAGGGGTGACAGGCCTGGCTGAAGTTCCTGTCCCCTGTGGCTGAGGCCACGCCTGGGACTTCCTGTGTGGGTGTCTATCTCTTCCCTCCAGGCCCTTTCTCTCCCCCAGGGCCTGGGGCAGCGAGCCGCTTTGAACGGCCAGGTCACCGCCTGTGGCCCTGTCCCCACGTGGGCTCGGCTGCGGTGGGCCGTGTCACTGCCTGTGCCATCTCCGTGCGGGCTCAGCCAAGGCAGGGCCTTGTCACCACCCGTACTCCTTCCCTGTGTGGGCCTGGCCGTGGTGGGCCGTATCACTGCCTGTAGCCCTGTCTCTGTGTGGGCGCGGCTATGGTGGGCCACACCACGGCCTGTGCTGTCCCTAGGTGAGAGCAGCCTCTGCTGGGCGTGTCACCGCCTGTGCCCCTGCTCGGCTGGGGGTGCCGGGAGACTGGCCTTTCTTTCCCCAGGTCTCCAGGTGGCACCATCTGACCAATAGACACTTCACCTGGCTTCTGACAGCCCCCGGGCTGGCCAGGGAGGCCACGGGTATGGACGGCCTGCCTCTTGGACCAGAGTAACGGAGGCACCGGGTGGGGAAAGCAACCCAGCACCTTGACCCTGCTTCCCCACTTCCCCTAGCCCCCAGGCCGTGCATGGGTGAGGGGGTCTGTGGAATCGCCCAGCTGGTTCCTACAGCAGGCCAGCGCCCAGGACAGGACCGAGTCCCGAGGGAGGCAGACGGGGTCCCTGTCCTCCGGAGGCTGAGCCAGGACCTCAGGACCACCGGCAGAGTGCTCGTGTGCCCTGGCCCAGCTCCCCAGTGCCAGGGCTGGGTCTTCAGAGGCCTCTAGAAGGCTGCGGGTGGCACGTCCTTCACCTTCCCCACACTGGAGGTCGGCCACATTGGACCCCAGGCTGCAGGCTCGCAGGACAGAGACCCTCCCCTACCTGGACCTCCCCCTCCCCCCAGCGCCCAGCACCTGGAAGGCCCTAGAGGCTTGAGCTGCTGGGGACATCCCGTCCCCCCCTCCTGGCCTCCCATCAGGACCTGCAAACCGCAGGTCTTCCCCTCCTCCCATGTCCTCTGCCAGGCAAGGGGTTGGTGGGTCACACACAGCCCTGACCCCAGGACAGCGCTGCCCACTGGGGCCATCGGCAGGGCCACTCCCCGACAAAGACACCTTGTGCTCTTCTAGGTGGGGCTGACCTCCCTTCCAGGCGGGCTCCTCCGTTCCCGTTCCCAGAGCCCTGGGCCCACACCCACACGGGACCGTGCGCTGTGCAGAGCTTGGCCTGGGAAGCCCCACACCCACCCAAGCCCTGCTCAGGCCGGGGATCTGCAGGGCTGCGTGGGGAGGCAGACCCCAGGCTGCAGGCTTGCAGGACAGAGCCCCTCCCCTCTCTGACCCCTCTCCAGTGCCCAGCACTAGGAAGGCCCTAGAGGCCGGCCCCGGCCCCAGATGCTGCCCACCTGGGCAAGCTGGACCCTGCAGTGGCCCTTCTCAGCCAGCAGGGGAGGGTGCTACCACCTGGCAGTCCTCGGCCCCTGGCAGCTCTCCCCTGGGAGCCGGCTGAGGTCAGGGAGACAGGGCAGGTTTTATTTTGGGTAGCAGCGACGTTCCCTCAGGGCAGCAGGCCCAAGGTGCAGCAGGACAGCACAGACCAGTCACCACCAGTGACCGTGAGGGCCTGCAACAGGTAACCCTCCCGCGGGAGGCACCTGGCCTAGTCGGGCCGGTGGGAGGAGAAGGGGGTGGTGCAGAGGACACTCCCAGGGGCCTGGGGGGCGCTGTAGGCCCAGGGCAGAGGCCGGGGATGAGGGGTGCCCAGCCGGGGTAGGGGTGGGACTGACTTTCACCCAAGAAGAGTCTGAGGACGGCCTAGGCTGAGCTAAGCCCAGGGAGCGGGAACAGGCTGCGGGAAGGCGGGCCCCCCAGCGCCTTGGCTCCAGCTGCCTGCTTGGGAGACCCCCGGACGGCCGAGTGGGCCAGGGTCCCTCGGGCGGGCGTGGTTGGGGTGCCAGAGCCCCGGGGCCCTGGGCCTCTCCTGGGTACCCTGAGCTGACCTGAGCGCCCGGCCTGGGCTTGGATACTGCCAGGCCTAGGACAGGAACAGCTGACACCGCACTTGGGACAGAGCGGCTCCAACTCCCAGGCGGCCACCTCATGCACCTGGGTGCTCTCCTGATTCTGCAGATGTGTGGGTGTCTGCAAATGTTCTGGGGTGCTCCTGGTTGGGGCTGGCCTTGGGGGCCTGGAGTCAGGTGGGCTTCAGGCAGGCGGGACAGATGGTGTGGGTGTGGGCGGGGGCAGCGTCCACCCTCCCTGGCCAGAGCCTTCTCAGGCCACGGTCCCTTGAGCCCCTTGACCTCTGCACTGGTCAGGGCCTGGCCTCTGGATTTCAAGGAGTGGGCCATGGGCTCGCCGTGGGCATGGACTTGCTGTGGCCTTGGGCTCTCTGTGGCTGTGGGCTCACCATGGCTGCAGGGTAAAGGCTGCCTCAAGAGGACAGTGAGCTGTGGCTGGGCATGAGGGACAAACCCTGGGTCTGGACAGGTCGGGGTGCTGGCTGCCTCCCTGGCACTGCTGATCCCCGCCTCTCCCCCGTTGGTGCCGTCCACTCTGGTCCAATGCCTGGGGCCTCCCCAGTGCCACGGCTTCAACTGCCCTCCTGGGAAACCCCTGGGTGGCAGGGAGTGGGCCAGGGTCCCTCAGATGGGCGTGGTTGGGGGCGGCAGAGCTCCAGGGGCCTGGGGCAGGCCGGGGTGCTGGCTGCCTCCCTGGCACTGCTGATCCCCGCCTCTCACCCCTTGGTGCCATCCACTCTGGTCCAGTGTTGGTGCCAGCTCATTGTCCAGCCATGGACTCTGGACTGCCCTGCCACCGCCCTTGGTTACTGCCCGTCCAGACTGGGTGGGAGGGAGGGAGCGCCTGCCACCTGGAGAAGCTCAGGCTGGGCTGGGTGGCCCGGGGCCTCTCCATGGGAAGCCATGGGCAGGAACACGAGGGCACGGCTCGCTTGCTGTGGTGGTGATGGTTCTGCCGAGCTGCCCGCACTCCTGAGGCAGGCAGACTGTGACTCCGGGCCTTCTGAAAGCCGGGCCCCAGGAGCCAACGGAATGGCCAGGCCAGGCTAGAACGTCAGAGGCCGAGGGGCCTGCTCCTCAGAGGGCTCCCCAGGCCCCGAGGCGCCAGGCGCGGGTCAGGCCCGAGTGCCAGCTCAGGGAGAGGAGGGAGAGCGGGGAGGGCACCTGCACCCCACCTCCCATTCCGTACACTTGTCCAGCACGTTCACCCTCCTACGTCCACTCCCACCATCACCGCTTTCTTCCCGGCCCTACTTTTGCTTTTCCTTCCTCTCTCCCTGTCTTCCGCCATCTTCCATCCAGCCACCCACCCGTCCATCCCTCCCTCCATCCTCCTGTTCGCTATTCACTCCATCCAGCCACCCCCCCACCATCCATTCATCCGTCCGTTTACTCAGCATCCACCCACTCACCCATCCGTCCGTCCATCCACCCGCCCACCCTCCATCCACCCGCCCACCCATCACACCTTCGTTGAGCCCCTCCTGGACACTGGGATGGGGGTGACCCGAGACGGGTCTTGCCCTCAGTGGGTGCAGCCAGGCACAGGGGTCTATGTGGGGCCAGTCACGGGGGGCAGTGTCACAGATGTTCTGAGAGGAAGGCTGGACCTCCCCACTGTATCCACCCCGACTCAGGCCACCACGGACCTCAGGTCCTGGAGTCAAATGCTGAGGGGGCCACGGGAGGGGGCAGAGGCCAGACAGCCCGGACAGCATGGGGGCCGGCCGGCTGCTCCGATCTCCTCCGGCCAGCCCCGCCTCCCGTCCTTCCTCTGTCAGTGAGCAAGGGAGAGCTGGCGCAGGGACACATGGGAGCTTTATTACAGATGGCGGGGTGGCAAGCGGGGGCAGGGAAGGACGCAGAGGGCTGGGCATCGACAGGGGTGTGGGTGGCTTGTGACCTGCAGGCATCCCTCAGCCTGGCGGGGCAGCCCACCCTCTGCAGGCCGTGGTTCAGTCGC
>NW_007098085.1:8094-9625 GCF_000164805.1 Carlito syrichta | reverse complement strand
GGACTGGGGTTCTGTGGTTCCGGCAGTCCTGGCCCTGGAGGCGGCCAGCCTGGGCCAGCCTTGTCTGGGCCCTCCCCAGCAGATCCGCTCCTGCCTGGTGGAGCCGGCCCCGGCGGCAGCCCCCGGGCCTCCCTCCTCCCCCAAACCAGACGGCCTCTGGCTCAGCCCCGATGCCATTTGTCAATGTCCTTGCAAACACGTGGCGCCCAGAAACCGGGGCGGGCAGCTTGGCGGGGACCACCCCGGCCAGGAGGGCTGTGGGAATATCCTGTTTAGCACAGCTCAGCGAAAACTGCTCCCTCCTTCCCGCCAATCGACCTCTGATGATGCAGCCTCCGCTCTCCTGGAGCCTCTTGGCCGCCTCCCCTCGCCGCGAGCTGGCAGCGGACACGTCTGTGGTCGGGCCGGCGACGCCGCGGCGCCCCTCACGTGTCTGCGGGCGGGCGGGCCGCTTTTCCAGCCCTCGCCCGGCCGGCAGCTGGCCAGGTACAGGCCTCCCACTTACAGCCCACCCGTGGGTCCCCGCCCCCATCCTGAGAGGCACCATGGCCTGGCCCAGGCAGCGTTCACGGGCGGGCTGGCCCTGCGCCGGGACGGCATGGAGACAGAGCCCCAGAGGCGGGTTTCGGCCTTGTGGCCCCCTGAGGGCCCTCGGGCCTCCACGGCCGCCTTCCCAGCCCAGGCTGAGAGTGGGGGCCCCAGTCTCGGCACCCCCACAAGCTAGAACACACTGGGCAGGTCTGGGGTGCAAGAAGCAGAGGCTCTGAGGCTTTGGCCTTTCCCCCGGGGCCGGCTGTGCCAGGGGACGCGCGTCCCCACCACGGGAGGGCACAGGCTGGGCCTGACCGCCGTCCCTCTCACCAGGGTGCAGCCATGCTCATCTCGGCCGTGTCGACGCCCCCGGAGGTGGGTGGCCCGAGTGCCCAGGGGTCCCCAGGTCCCCCGCCGCCCCTGCTGCCCAAGCCAGGGAAGGACAACCTGCGTTTGCAGAAGCTTCTGCGGAAGGCCGCCCGGAAGAAGATCACGGGGGCGGGGCCCTCCGCCCCACCTGGGGCCTTCCGCGCCTCCCTGTCCCCCGTGAGCGAGGCCAGCCACGACCAGGAGACCATGACGCTGCGTCCCACTCAGGCCCCGCGCTCCACTGAGGCCCTTGACGCCCCCGAGGCCCCGCGCACAGTGGCCACCCTGCCCCGCTGCCCGCACGGGCCCGTCACACACCACGTGGCATCCCCCCTGCAGAAGTCCACACTGCCCCTCGGCTTCACCCCGCGCAGGCCTCTGACCACTCATTTCAAGGCCACGGGCCCTCAGCTCACAGTCCTGGCCCCAGAACCCGCCCGGTCCCCTGGTGGCATCACCCTCACCTCGGCCCCTGCGGCAGGGGGCACCCATGTCACCCAGGTGCACGTGCGGCTGGCACCATCCCCGCATGCCGAGATGGCACCAGAAGGGGGAGGGCCCCCCAGCGTGGCACCAGAAGGGGGGCCCGATGGCCGGGACCAAGATGCAGCCCCGCACCCGCCCGGGGCCC
>NW_007098085.1:940-7542 GCF_000164805.1 Carlito syrichta | reverse complement strand
CGGCTGGACACGCCTCAAGAAGCAGCTGATGGAAGAGGCGGAGGAGCCCCCGGCCCCCGGCCCGGGGCAGAGTCCAGAGCCGGGTGCATGGGATACAGCCATCCCCGCCGCCCGGCCGCCCGCCTCCCGGGCCTCCAGGATGTGGGACGCCGTGCTGTACCGCGTGTCGGTGGTGGAGGCCCGCAGCCGCCCAGCCGTGCCCCGAGACAGGGCCTGCACCCTGGCCGGCCTCACCCGCCTGCCCTTCCTGTGTGGGCCTCGTTTCAACGCCCGGAAGCTTCAGGAGGCCGCCCGGCCCCCGCCCTCGTTCCACCCTGTCCTGGGGCTCAGCCCCCAGCCCAAGAACTTTAACCGCACCGCGGCAGGCTGGAGGCTCCAGTGACACGGCTGGAGTGGCGTGGACCATGACATGGACCATGGCGTGGACGGGCGAGGGGGCACCAGGGCCAGAGGGGTGCAGGGGGCGGGGCGGCCTGGGGAGGGGGCACCAGGGAAGGGGAGACCGGCAGTCAGAGGGCAGGGGGCCAGAGCAGGGAGGGCAAGTTGGAAAGCGGGGGATGATGGGATACCCGGGGTCTTGGTGTGTGGAGCGGGTGGAGGAGAGGTCTGCGTGGGGTGTGGTGGGGGCGGTGAAGCTGGGTAGCGTGGAAAATGCACACATCTGATAGGAGGCAGGGGCTTGGACATATTGACTTCCCTGGGCAGGGCTGGCCTGGGCTTCCTGCAGGCGGCCCCACCCGCCGTCAAAGATTTGGGCAGGGTCTGTGCACTGTGTAACGCAGGGGCAGTCAGGGTGCATGGCCACTGCCACCCACCGTGAGCTGGGGCGGCAGTCCCGTTGCCCATGAGTCCTGGGGACAGGGCCAGACCCCAGGGCCAGGGGCGTGTGGGAGTTGGCTCACATGGGGGCGGTGGATTGCGGGAGGAGGGCCCGCCGATGACCCCTTTGGCCGCCCACCTCTGCTTTCCCCCCTGGGCTGATGGCCTGAGGACAGAGCTTGAGGGGCGGGGGACGGGGGCGTGGGGGCATGGCCAGATCTGGCGGCCAGAGGAGGCGGTGTCCTACCCTCCACCCTAGGGCCAGGTGAAGAGCCAGGCCAGGCCAAGGAGGGGCCGTGGCCCAGGCAGGGCACCAGAGGGACCCTAGTCAGCCAGGCTCAGCAGGGCCATCGGCCGTAAGAGAGGGCTGCCAACATGCCAGGAAGAGCCTCGGGTCAGCTCACCAGGGTCCGGGATTCAGGGGGAAGACGGTAGGGCCAGCTGCCCCACCCGGGGTGTCATGGGTGCTGTAAATGGAGCCTGGGACCCAGGCCACGAATAAAAGTGTGTCTGACCATGGCAGGGGTGTCACCTCTCTGTCTTCACCAAGGGACAGGGAAGGCAGCAGAAACCCGGGCAGCCCTCGGCTGGGATGGGGGGATAGGACTTGGGCCCTGGCCCCTTGTAGACCTGGGACCCACGGATGGGCGGGGCTCCATCCTGGTCCTTCAGCCTATCCCTGCAGTGACCAAGCTGCCCTCACCTCCCTAGTAAGCCCTAGGGAATTGGTGGGGTCCCGGAAGGAAGCTTTGAGCATCCCTGTGGGCAGTGGCCGCGGATTCTGGTGAAATGAACAGAGTTTGAACCCAGAGTCAGGTGAGGGCAGCCAAGTCCATGCAGGGATGGGAGACCGAGCCGGTCTGGGTGGTGGCCGGCTCTGAGCCCAGCTTCGCAGCCTGTGCTAGGGACAAGCAGGCCCTGTCCACGCCGCCATGTTCCCAGAACCACATACTCAGGCACACTACATCACGCTTCGGTGGGAGTCCCTAACTCACCGGGTGGGCGGCCTAGGGCGCTGGGCCCCCATCCACAAGCACCTTCTCATATTTCCCATGCCCAGTGGCCACAAACTTATACCTCTTCCCAGATGGGGTGCTCTGTGGAGGAAGGAGACAGAGAGTGAGGTGGCAGAAGGGAGAGGAGGCCACTTCTACCTCCAGGAAGCCCTCCTTGATGCCTAGAGGGCAGCTGCTCTCTGCCCTGTCTGTACCAACTCCATTTAGACCCTACCTTAACTGTTGATGAGGTCTTGGAGCCTCCCTTCTGCTCCCAGAGGCTTTTCTTGCTCATGTCTCCAGCTACAATATCCTGGAGACAGAAGGAGGCTATGTCCCAGGTGTGCACCTCTGAGTCTGGGCCTGGTTTTATGAAGCCAGGGGTCCTGGGACCTGCCCACCTCACTTTTGGGTGAGACCCCAGTGGAAGAGGCAGAGAAAGGAAAGAAAGCACCATACACCTTCACAGGCCTCTCCACCTTCAACACCGGCGAAGGCTTACCCAGCCCCACAAGGCCCCAGTGTTCTGTCCACCCACCTCATCCCAGACAGTCCCCTGCTTGTCTCTCCAAGGAAACCCAGCCTGCAACTGTCTCCAGGCTCAGACTCCCCTGGTCAGCCTACACCGGGGTGGGAGTGGGAGGTCCTACCTTGCAGGAAGGGGTCTTGACGGCAGACTGAGTCTGTACCTCTCCTGTTTCCCACCGGCTCTTAGTACTGGCCACGGCCATGCTGGGCAGCTCTATGGAGGCCTGGCGGGTTAGCTTGGGGGTTCGGCCAGCAGTCTGCAGAAGAGACAGAGCACCGGGGATGGAAGGGTATTGGTTGGATGGAAGAGCATCAATTAAATGAAGAGGTATCAATTGGATGGAGGAGTATTGCTTGGATGAAGGTGTATTGCTTGGATGGAAGAGTATTGGTTGGATGGAAGAGCATTGACTGAATGAAGAAGTATCGATTGGATGGAGGAGTATTACTTGTATGAAGGAATATTGGTTGGATGGAAGGGTATTTGTTGGATGGAGGAGTATTGGTTGAATGGAAGAGCATTGATTGAAGAAGTATCAATTGGATGGAAGAGTATTGCTTGGATGCAGTATTGCTAGAATGAAAGAGTATTGGTTGACTGAGGAGTACTGGTTGGATGGAAGGATATTGATTAGATGGAGTAGTGGTTGGACTGAGGAGTATTGGTTAGGATAAGGAGCACTGATTGAATGTAGTAGTAGCAATTGAATGGAGGAAAAATGCTTGGATAGAGGAGTACTGGTTGGATGGAGGAGTATTAGTTGGATGAAAGAGTATTGACTAAATGGTGGAGTATTGGTTGGATGAAGGAGTATTGGTTGAATGGAAAGGTATTGGTTGAATGGAGGAGTATTGGTTGGATGGAAGAGCATTGGTTGGCTGGAGGAGTACTGGTTGGATGAAGGAGCATTGATTGAGTGAAGAAATAGAAATTGAAAGGAGTATTGCTTGGATGAAAGAGCATTGGTTGGAGGGAGGAGTATTGCTTGGATGGAAGAGCATTGGTTGGATTGAGGAGTGTTGGTTGAATGGAAAGGTATTGATTAGATGGAGGAGTATTGGTTGGATAGAAGAGTATTGGTTGGAGGGAAGGGTATTGGTTGGATGGAGGAGTATTGGTTGAATGGAAGTATATCAACTGAATGAAGGAGTATTGGTTGGATGAAGGAGTATTGATTACATGGAAGAGTACTGAATAGTTGAAGGGGCATATTGGTTGGATTGAGGAATATATTGGTTGGATGAAGGAGTATTGCTTGGATGGAAGAGTATTGGTTGGATAGAGAAGTGTTGGTTGCATGGAAGAGTGTTGATTAGATGGAGGAGCATTGGTTGGATGGGAGAGTCCTGAATAGTGGCAGGAGTATTGGTTGGATAGTGGAGTATTGGTTGGATGGAGGGGCATTAGTTGGATCCAGTACTGGTTGGATGGAGGGACATTTAGTGGGGGGAGAGTACTGGTTGGTTAGAAGGGTGCTGGTTGGATGACAGGACATTGAACGACAGGACATTGGAGGGAGGAGTGTTGGTTGGACAGAGGAACATTGATTGGATGGTGAAGTGCTGGTTGGATGGAAGGACTCGGGCTGCATGAGGGAATGTTGATTGGATGGAGGAGCAGTGATTGGATGGAGAAGCATTGGTTCGATGGAAGGATGTGGTTGGTTGGAAGGACTTTGGCTGGATGGAGGAGTGCTGGATGAAGGCGTATTGATCAGATAATGGAGTGTCGGTTGGATGGAAGGGCTTTGGTTGGATGGAGGAGTGTTGGTTGGTGGAAGGACGTGGCTGTGATTGGATGCAAGGGCTTTGGCTGGATGGAGGAATGTTGGTTCGATAGAAAGGTGTCAGTGGATGGAGGAGCGGTGCCTGGATGGAGAAGGGACCCATAGCAAAGGAGGGCCTGGTCCTACCTCAATGGCCTGGGTGTACTGCTCCAGCCGCTCTTCAATCTTGGAGACAGGCACGGGTGGCTGGGACTTCTTCACACTATTACTGGAGGATAGGAGAAGGGTCAGCCCTCATGTTCCCCCACCAGACTTCTCCCAGCCCACTTTGAGCGCCACCCAGAGCCTCCCTGGTCGCCAGATCTCCACTTTCCAGTGCCTCTCTTCAGCCTTCTCTGGGGGAGCCCTTGCTGGGATACTGGTAAACAGACATTACCTTTTCTTTATGGCGCGGTTCAGGCACTCGGTCCTGTCGATGAGCTGGGGGTGGGGGTGGACAGAGATGTGGGCCTCAGGCAGCCAAGGCGAGGCCCATCCCCACCCCCAACTCCTCCCTCCCACCAGCCCAGTAACCCACTTTCATGTCCCAGGGATTTGCTGAGCGCCAGGCACAGGGGGACGGCAGACCAGGGGCTGGGCCAACGCCCCAGGTCCGGGACTGACATGTCCGGGCCATGGGTCTGTGAGAGAGGAGAGAGGGTGGTCTGGAGCTTGACTTACTTTGGTGGTGGGGCTCAGGGGAGGTGAGCTCTGGTCGGCGGTCTCCGCCAGCTCTGGGGGGCAGGGGGTCCTGGGTCGTTGACATTCCTGGTGCTGGGGAAAGAAAGCCCAGGCCCCCGGATGACCACCCTGCTTGCCCATCTCTGCCCCACCCAGGACCTTGAGGGCAGACCCCACCTTCCTTCCCACCAGCCCAGACCTCAGGTCCTCCTGGCCCTACAGGCTCCAGACCTGGAATTCTCAGGGAGGGATGGGTGCCTCCAGGGCAGTGTCTCCTGACCAGGCAGGAGGAATCTTTCCGGAGGCCACAGAGCCTCACCCCCTCTGAGAATGTGGGCCTGAGGGTGTGGGACACTGGCTCCCTCTGGCCAATCCCATGGGTTCCCCCCCCCAGTGGTGCAGACGGCACAGGCAGACCCGTCTAGATGTGGGAGTGGGCCCAGACCCTGAGGGGAGCTGTCACCTCCTCGTCGGCCTCTGCTGCCGCCCCCTGCTCGCCCTGGGTGGTCTCCTCTGGGCACGGCCCCTCCTGGCTCAGAGACAGCTCCTGCAGGTGGTCCTGGGCTTGGTTCAGTCCCTCGCCTTCCTGGTTCCCATGGGCGAGCTGCCAGGACCTATGGGAACAGGAGGAAAGCCTATGGACCCCTTCTGTGGTGTGGTTCGAGTCTCTTCTCATTCCCAAACCTCAGTTTCCCCATCTGTAAAACAGGGGCAGTCAGGCGAGTGGAGGGCCGAGGAATTCTGAGACTTGAGCCTCTGGGAAAGCTCCGGCAACCTCGGAGCTGGTCTCGTCTCCTGGCCCTCTGTGCTGAGGCCCGGGGCCTCGTGGGGAATTGCTGGGCCCAGCCGAGCAGGCCACGCTCGACCAAGGGTCACCCAGGCACAGAGGCTGGTTGGGCCCCAGCCTGGCGGTTTGTTTGCCATGACCACCCTATTGGTCTGGTGGGTTCCTGGGCTGCTCCTGCCTTGCTGTGTATGGGTGGGGGGTTGGGGAGGGAGTTGGGGGAGGTGGACGTCAAGAGGGGGTGATGGGGGGATCCGTGGGTGTCCCTGGAGGACCAGACAAGGGCAGGGGCTATATTGCAGGGGAAGGGAGGCAGGCCAGTGGGCGGTGGCTGGCTCTGCCTTTGAGCAGGACGGAGCCGGGAGAGGACGCTGGGAAACGTGTACATTTTCCACGATTTGCATGGTGTACGTGCCAGCCGAGACCCAGACCCGCCGTCCGAGGTGGGCAGGGTCCGAGCCAGCAGCAGCTGCACAGAGGGGCCTTTCAGGAGCAGCTCTGCAAGGCAGGCAGGTGCAGGGGGGTGGGGAGGAGCTGCCGGGCTCACCGAAGAGTCAAAGTGCCCCCTGCTGTCGGCAGCCGCTGAGGCCGCGGCGGGGGAAGGGCGCAGATGCAGGGGGAGACGCCCCGCTCAGTATCGCAGGGCCTCCGACGCCCAAGGGCAGAAGGGGGAAACTGAGGCCTGGGGAGGGGAGTGGTAGGCAAGGGGCTGGGCCAGGAGCCGGGCCCCAGAGGGGCACCCGGCCCTTGGGCTGTGGGGTGGATACGGGGGCTTGCACAGCAAGAAGGGTCTTAGCCAAAGCCCCCGGCTAGCTGAGGACCTCTAAGGGGCCAGGGGGGACACCCGACAGCCCAGCCAGGGCTCTGGCCCCACTCAGGGCAGTGGGGGGCCCTGAGCCCCAAGCTGGGGGCTCCTGGACGGGGCTGGGGACCCAGGCCTGACGTGGGGCGGGGCCGGCCTCAGCCATGGCCACCGGCCACGGAGAGCAGCTCGAATTCTGACACGGTGGGGCGGGGGGGGGGGATGCA
>NW_007098085.1:0-860 GCF_000164805.1 Carlito syrichta | reverse complement strand
GGGCCCCCCGGCCCCCGCCGGCCGCCGTGCTGTCTCGCTGTCTTCCTCCCTTCCCTCCTCTCCCCCCTTTCCAGACCGGGGGGTCTTGGGGGGCTGGCTGCAGGGGGGAGTGCAGGGCCGCGGGTGAGACACAGAGGGGGACTCAGAGGGAGACCCGCACGCCCAGGGCTCCGCCTCGAGGTTCTGACCCCACGTGCCTGTGCTCGGGCTCTGTCTCCGGGCTCGCACTCTGAGGGGGCTCCCCGCTGTCCGAGGTCCTCGGGGCCCCCAAGTGCTGCTGCCACCGCACTGGCTTCCGGGTCCAGTCGCCAAAGCCCTCGTCTTCGTCCAGCTCAGGGGCCTCCGAGGGCTTCCGGCCAGGGCTGAGGAGGCTGCAGGAAGGCGAGTGCTGGGCCTGCTACTGTCTTTCAGCCCTGGGCCCACAGCCCCTCAGAGTCCCTCCCTCAGAGCCTGTGCCCCGGCGTGCGTAGCCCTGTCGACCACCAAGGGGGCTCCTTAGGCAGGAGTCCCAGAGGGCGGGGCGGTGTCTCCCCATCAGTCTGGGGCTCCCTGAGAGCGGGTTTGTGTCTCCCCCATCAGTCTAGGCCTCCCTGAGAGCGGGTTTGTGTCTCCCCCATCAGTCTGCACCTCCCTGATGCAGGGCTGTGTCTCCCCCATCAGTCTAGGCCTCCCTGAGAGCAGGTTTGTGTCTCCCCCATCAGTCTAGGCCTCCCTGAGGCAGGGTTTGTGTCTCCCCCATCAGTCTGGGCCTCCCTGAGAGCGGGTTTGTGTCTCCCCCATCAGTCTAGGCCTCCCTGAGAGCGGGTTTGTGTCTCCCCCATCAGTCTAGTCCTCCCTGAGAGCGGGTTTGTGTCTCCCCC
>NW_007098084.1:0-700 GCF_000164805.1 Carlito syrichta | reverse complement strand
GGCGTGGGGTCCATGAGGAGGCGGGGCCTGGTGAGGCCAGTGTGGCTATGAAGGGTGGGCCCCCAGGCACGGGCCTGTGGCCAGCATGTGAGCATGTGTCAGACCGGGGAGCTGCTCTGGGCGATTGCTACACGGTCACCTTTGGAAGGAGACACGATCCACGTGTGTCATGAGACATTTGGAGGTGCCAGGTCACACTCAGGGATACGCTAGGCCCCCCGCCCCCTCCCCGAGCCCAGTTTCCCTCTCCAGTGATGATGGCTTCTGAGACCTTTGTCCTGTGCTCCCTTCCTAACCAGGCTAGACAGTCCTGTCTGGACAACAGCAGTCACTGTGGGGCTGCGGGTGGCCCTGCCTGGAAGCCCTCCACACACAGCCTCAGCCCCTGCCAAGCCTTGCCTTATGGATTTCAAGTGCCCGGTTTGGTTCCAGTTTTGTTTTTAGGGACAGGGTCTCGCTCTGTCGCCCAGGCTGGAGTGCAGTGGTGCCATCATAGCTCACTGCAGCCTTGAACTCCTGGGATCCAGCGATCCTCCCTTCTCGGCCTCCACAGTAGCTGGGACTACAGGCATGCACCATCAGTCCCGGCTAATTTTTTTTTTTTTTAGTTGGAGTCTCACTCTGTTGCCCACACTGGGTACAGTGGCATGCTTCTGGCCACCGCAGCCTCAACCTGCTGGGCTCTGGTGATCCTTCCGCC
>NW_007098083.1:0-641 GCF_000164805.1 Carlito syrichta | reverse complement strand
CGCCTGAGCCCAGCAGGTCGAAGCTGTGGTGGCCGGGAGCGGCCACTGCACTCCAGTCTGGGCGACAGGGTGAGACTCCAACTCAAAAAAAAAATTAAAAAATAAAAAATTTAAAAAATAAAAAGGAAAAATTGACAACAGTACGATACAATACTGCTTGCCTATTTCTCCAGAACAAGGTACCAGAAACTTAGTAGTTGAAAACAAGCCACATGGATCATCCCCGATTCTGTGAGTCTAGCATCCCAGGTTGGCTTACCTGGGCCTTCTGACTCAGGGATTCACAGAGCTTTCATGGAGGTCCAGGGAAGGGCTGCGGTCTCATCTGAGGCTCGCCTGCTTCCACAGTCATATGGTTGTTGGCAGCATTCAGTTCCTTGAGGACTTGCACGTGGGGATCAGTTTCTCGCTGATTCCTGGGAGTGGAGGCTGCAACTACCACCTCCTGCTACATGGTTCGCCCCATAGGCAGTTCAGGACAGGGCAGCTTGCTTCTTCAAAGCCAACGAGGGCCAGAGTCGCCAAGCAAGGCAGACGTTATAATCTTTTTTTTTTGAGTTGGGGTCTCACTCTGTCGCCCAGGCTGGAGTGCAGTGGCCGCTCCCGGCCACCGTAGCCTTGACCTGCTGGGCTCCGGCGAT
>NW_007098082.1:0-612 GCF_000164805.1 Carlito syrichta | reverse complement strand
GAAACCCACAGGACTTAAGAGAGAAGATAGACAAATGGGACCTTATTAAACTGACAAGCTTCTGAGAACTTGCTTTTATGCTATCTTTCTCACCGATTCTGCTCTAAGACACACCTGGAGGTTTTATGGCCCCTGAAGAAAGGAAGTGAAAGGTATGGCATTTCCTACAAAGCTTGACTTTCCTTTCTCAACATGAAGAGAAAAAGAAATCTAGAATTTCTGAAACCTCTTTGCTTCCTGTGTTGCTGAGTCAGTAAGAAGAGAACCAGCAAGCACGGAGCATGTAATGTGTGCTAATTGGTACCTGCACCCGCATGTCGGTTCGCGTGTCCCACGGCCATCCATATTGAGATGGCTTGTATGATCCCATTTGACAGAATAAGATCCACTCACGTACACTGAGACTAAGATTTTGAGGTTGCTTACCTAAAAATCGTATGGTTAGAAAATGATGAAAATGGAATTTGAGCCCAGATTTGGTTGACCTAAATTCTATATCTAGCCAATAAAGAATTTTTTAAAAGTCATTATTTTAGCCAGGCTCGGTGGCTCAGCCTGTAATCCCGCACATTTGGGAGGCTGAGGTGAGTGGATTGCCTGAGCCCGCAGGTT
>NW_007098081.1:0-620 GCF_000164805.1 Carlito syrichta | reverse complement strand
TGCGGTGGCCGGGAGCAGCCACTGCACTCCAGTCTGGGCGACCGAGTGAGAGTCCAACTCCAAAAACATAAAAACAAACAAACAAAAAAACACATGCATGTGCACCTCCTTCATGTGTCCGTTCCCCGCCTCCTCCGTGTCTTACCCTTTTCTGGAAGTGAGAAACAGGCCTGGTGCCCTACGCCCGTTCCAGCAGGCCTCTGCAGGCCACCATGCGAATGAGCCCTGGTGGTGCCCTGGCGTGTGTGTGCAAGATAGACATGCCCATCCACCGGATGAGGTTCTCAGGCACATGGAATCCATTCATTCTTTCAACAAATATGTGTCGGTATCCACCAATGTCCTTCAAGGCTTCGGTCCCAGGTTCTAGAAACACAGGAGTGACTGGGACCGAATGCCTACAATTTATAAAGACACGTGTGGGTCTAGCACAGAACATGAGTACCTAAACATACCAGGTGCCCAACACATGTTGAATGTGCAGATCCTTGAACAAGAAGCGGTGAGCGACCAGAGAGAGGTGGGACCTAGAGATTTCTTGTTTAGGTGAGGTCTCGCCGAGTTGCCCAGGCGGGTCTCGAACCCGCGGGCTCGGGCAATCCACTCACCTCGGCCTCCCA
>NW_007098080.1:0-624 GCF_000164805.1 Carlito syrichta | reverse complement strand
TTTTTTTTTTTTTTTTTTTTTTAGGAAAAGAGAATTTATGTTAATTTTCATGCCCTTGCTCTTTGCATAGTGTTGATACCTCTGTGCTGTCTCTCCAATAGTCTTCGCCCAAAAGCTTTCAGGATTGTCCTTGAGGTGCTGATGTTAGTCACTAATCAGTGCTCAAGGTTTGATTCCCAAGATTGGATTGTGATTTCTATTGAGCCTAGTTTCGGAGGACTGTAGGCTTGTGAATACATGGTGTTAAACTAAGCAGGTGAGAAGAAAAGTGAGTTTTCTAGAAATCTATTAACTGCCCAGTGAGTTGGGCAATTGGGTATTTTTGGTTTTGTGATTTCACATCTTACCAGTGGAATACAATTCCCTTTTACATACGAAGATCAGGTGATAAGTTTACTGGATACCAGTCTCCAAAGCTGTATGCCCTTTCATGGTGAGGCTAAAGAAGGAAGTTTAAGGCTAAAAAATTGTCCGATTTAATCTATTTCCAGGAAGAAATCTTTATCCGTGTAGGCCAGTGTTTTAAGATAATCACTAGCCGGGCTCGGTGGCTCAGCCTGTAATCTCGCGCCTTTGGGAGGCTGAGGTGAGTGGATTGCCAGAGCCCGCGGGGTCGAGACCCGC
>NW_007098079.1:0-635 GCF_000164805.1 Carlito syrichta | reverse complement strand
GGCCGCTGCGCTCCAGTCTGGGCGACCGAGTGAGACTCCGACTCAAAAAAAAAAAAAAAATTAAGCTATCATAAATGTGGTCATGTATGTACAGAGACTAAAAATAGGCGATTCTAAACGTTAAAAGAAGATGAATGGGTAAAATGCTGTTTATCTGCTACTAATACTGTATTAAGGAGGAGAAATTAGATAATAATGAATTAGTCAGTTGAGTTGTTTTACCTAGCAAATTTTGACTTTATTTTTAAATTTTTGCTTATTTATTTATTTATCTTATAGAGAGACAAGGTCTGACTGTGTCACCTAGGCTGGTCTTGAACTTCTGAGCTTAGATAATCCACCTGCCTTGGCCTCCCAGAGTGCTAGGATTATAGGCATAAGCCACTGTGCCCAGCCAATTTTGACTTTATTGTTAACTATTTGAAGTGTTGAGTTGGAGTTTCACTCTGGGGCCCAGGCTGGAGGACAGTGGCACTCTCACAGCCACCACAGCCTCCACCTGCTGGGCTAAGGTGATTCTTCCACCTCAGCCTTCCAAGTAACTGGAACTATGTCCCGACCAGCGGGACAAGTAAAACGTGGGCACGAGGAGGACTACCTGCTGCTGGTGAAAAGAGAGAGAGAGACCAAGAGAG
>NW_007098078.1:0-651 GCF_000164805.1 Carlito syrichta | reverse complement strand
CAACCTGCTGGGCTTAGGCGATCCTTCCACCTCAGCCTTCCAAGTAGCTGGAACCACAGGTATGTGCCACCATGCCCGGCTAATTTTTTGATTTATTGTAGAGAGAGGTCTTGCCAAGTTGCCCAAGGTGGTCTTGAACCCCTGGACTTGGGCAGTCCTCTCGCCTCTGCCTCCCAGAGTGCTAGGATTACAGGGAAGAGCCACTGCACCTGGCTCCACCAGCATGTCATTGTGTAAAATCTCCCCTATCTTTGAAAATAAAAGTATCAGGTAACCCCCTCGGGTCCCCTCCTGCTCTGGGAGCTTTTCTGTCCTCTAAATAGATCCTGCTTTCTCAAAAATAAATAAATAAATAAAAACATGACCCGTGTCTCCCTCTAGATGCTGACCTTTCACTTCTCTTCACAGTCAGCTCTAAAGGATCTGTAGTCAGTGTCAGTTCCTCACTTCCCTCCCACTTTAATTTGGATTCTACCCCCACTACTCCACAAAACATTCTCAGTAAGCTTGCTAGTGGTTTTTATTTTATTAGGCCTCTTAGCAACTTCAAACCCTTCTTTTCAAACCACTGTTCATTTAACTGATGTGAGCCCTAGTTTTCCACTTACTTGTCTCATCACTCTTTCTTTTTTTTTTTTTTTTTTTTTTTTT
>NW_007098077.1:0-764 GCF_000164805.1 Carlito syrichta | reverse complement strand
TGGGATGGTTGCCTATGTAACTAGCCTTCCTCTAGATGGGTGCCCTAGTGAATAGATCTCCTCTGGAATCTGTGCCCTTGTGACTAGTCCTTCTCTGAGATGGATGCTTAGGGACAGGACGTCCTTCTAATGCGTGTGTCAATAACAGCAACTGGCCTTCCTCTGTGATGGGTGCTTCAGTGACTTCCCAACCTCTGTTATTTGTGGTACAATGAATAGACATCCTCTATGATGGGTGGCACAGTGATTGTCTCTCCTCTGTGATGTATGCCACAAGCACAGGCTCTCATTGTTGATGGAAGCCCTAATGACTGGTTCTCTTTTGTGATGGATGCACTATTAACTGGCTTTCCTCTGGGATGTCTGTCTAGAACACACTCTCCTCTCTGATGGCTGCTACATTGAGTAGAAGTCTGCAATGTGTACCCTAGTTACTGGCCCTCCTCTTTAATATATGCCCTAGGAACTGCCAATCCTTTCTTATTGCTGTCCAGAACTCACTCTAATTTCGGATGGCTGCCACATTGAGTAGACTTCTACTGCAATGGGTGCCATAATTACTGGACTTCCTCTATAATATGTGCCCTAGTTACTGATTCTCTTCTCTTAAAGCTGCCCAGAACTCTTTACTCTCTGATGGCTGCCACATTAAGTAACTATTTTTTGCAATGGGTGCCCTGGCTACTGGCTCTCCTCTATAATATGTATCCCATGGACTGGCACTCCTCTAAGAAGAGTACAAAATTGATTGTTCTTTGTGAAAT
>NW_007098076.1:0-635 GCF_000164805.1 Carlito syrichta | reverse complement strand
TTTTTTTTTTTTTTTTTTTTGCGTTGGAGTCTCACTCTGTCGCCCAGACTGGAGTGCAGTAGCACGTTCCCAGCCACCGCAGCCTTGCCCTGCTGGGCTCTGGTGATCCTTCCGCCTCAACCTTCCAAGTAGCCAGGACTACAGGCGCGTGCTACCATGCCTGGCTAATTTTTTGATTTATTGTAGAGACGAGGTTTTGTTAAGTTGCCCAGGCGGGTCTCGAACCCACGGGCTCAGGCAAACCACTTGCCTCGGCCTCCAAAAGCACTAGGATTACAGGCTGAGCCACCGAGCCCAGCTGAGTGCTTTTTCTATTCCAGACATTCTACTAGGCTTCACTGATATGGAAACAAAGGCAAACTCTGGAACTGAGAAGCTCATGTGGCACTTCCATGTCACCTTTGTGAGCAAAGCAAGGCCACTGTTATTAACCTCACTTGCTTCTTCAAAAGGAGAAAACAAAGTTCAGAGAGCTTTAAATGGTATGATAACTAGATATTTTTAAGATTCTAAGTCATAGTAGCTGAATACATATAAATAATTACTTGAGGAGACGGGGCAAGATGGCGACGGCATAGGTGAACTGGTGAGATTCTCTGAATGGACCAAGACTGCATACTGCTGAATAGACAGAC
>NW_007098075.1:0-623 GCF_000164805.1 Carlito syrichta | reverse complement strand
GGCTCAGGCAATTCACTCACCTCAGCCTCCCAAAGGCGCGGGATGACAGGCTGAGCCACCGAGCCCGGCTCCCCACTTTTTTTTTTTAATTTAAAAATTAGCTGGGCATGGTGGCACATGCCTGTAGTCCCAGCTGTTCGGAAGGCTGAGGCAGGAGGATCACTTGGGGATCGTGCCATTGCACTCTGGCCTAGGTGACAGCGTGACCCTGTCTCTAAAAAATATAAATAGAGCCGGGCTCGGTGGCTCAGCCTGTAATCCCGCACCTTGGGAGGCTGAGGCGGGAGGATCGCCTGAGCCCAGAAGGTCAAGGCTGCAGTGGCTGGGATTGTGCCACTGCCCTCTGGTCTGGACGACAGAGTGAGACCCAACTTCAAAAAAATTATTGAGACTGGGCTCGGAGGCTCAGCCTGTCATCCCAGCACTTTGGGAGGCCAAGGCGAGGGGATCGCCTGAGCCCGAGGGTTCGAGACCCACCCGGGCAAGTTGGCAAGACCTCGTCTCTACAATAAACCAAAAATTAGCCGGGCAGTAACGCACGCCTGTACTTCCGGCTCCTTGTAAGGCTGAGGCGAAGGGGTCGCCGGAGCCCAGCAGGTCGAGGCTGCGGTGGCCGGGAGCGG
>NW_007098074.1:0-615 GCF_000164805.1 Carlito syrichta | reverse complement strand
ATATCTATCCCTCCATCTTTCTTTCAATATCTATCCCTACTACAGAATCGGCTTCTGCACTAGACAGTGTCCAGTCTCTTTCTTTCTCCTTATTTCTTCAGAATATTCGCCAATGCTGCCCCACCTTCCAGGGACCTTCTAAATCTCTTTTTGGGGACTGGCCCCCCATACTCCTCTGTGATGGGTACCCAGGGACTGGACCTCATCTGAGATGGGTGTGCCAGTGATTAGCACTCCTTTGTGTTTGTTTCTCAAGTGTCTCCCCCTCTTCATAATGGGAGACCCAATTACTGGCCCTCTTCTTGGATCTGTGTCTCCATGAACCTGATCTGTAACTAGCCCTCTGTAACTAGCCCTCTTCTGTGATGGGTGCCCCAGGGACAGGTCCTCTTCTGGTATGAGAGTCTTACTTATAAGTCTGCCTCTTAATGGGTGCTTCAGTGACTGGCATTCCTCTGTGATGATTGCCTCCTTGATTGTCCTTCCTCCAGGAAAGGTATCTAAGTGAATGCCTTTCCTTTGTGATGCTTCCCCAGTGACTGGTCCTCTTCTGTGATGGATGCTTTAGTAACTAGACTCCTCTGTGATGGTGGCCCCAGTGAAGAGACTTCTTCT
>NW_007098073.1:0-617 GCF_000164805.1 Carlito syrichta | reverse complement strand
CCTTCCAAGTAGCTGGAACTACAAGCGCGCGCTACCACACCTGGCTAATTTTTGATTTATTGTAGAGATGAGGTCTCGCCAATTTGCCCAGGCGGGTCTCGAACACGTGGGCTCAGGCAATCTACTCACCAAAGTGCTGGGATTACAGGCTGAGCCACCCAGCCCGGCCAAACTATGTTTTTTAATCTAAAAAAAAAAGAGAGATTTTGTAAAAACTGGGAGTGTGATTATTCTTTATCCAGAACCCTTACCCAGGGCCTCCTAGGAGCGCCCCATGAGACAGTCAACTCGCCGAGTCCTTGTCCATCCAGGACTCCTGGTAATGTGCTCTCCCACTCCTGTATACCCCTTACAGGAAGGAGCAGGTTCTCTTTCAGCAGGAAGAGCTTCTCACATTACGCCCCTTTCCATTCAATTTAGGAATCCACTTTCACACAGGCGCAGTGGCTCGGCCTGTAATTCTAGCACTTCGGGAGGCCAAAGTGAGACGATTGCCTGAGTCCAGGGGTTCGAGGTCAGCCTGGGCAACTTGGTGAGACCTCATGTCTACAATAAATTAAAAAATTAAGCCAGGCTCGGTGGCTCAGCCTGTAATCCCGCGCCTTTGGGAGGCTGAG
>NW_007098072.1:0-628 GCF_000164805.1 Carlito syrichta | reverse complement strand
GAACCGCGGGTCAGGCAATCCACTCACCTCAGCCTCCCAAAGCGCAGGATTACAGGCTGAGCCACCGAGCCCGGCTGCTCAGTTTTTTTACTTTGTATGAAAGACGAAAGTATTGGGCTGCTGCATAAGCTCATAGTGTTTTTCGCTTGCTCACGGCATGCAAATATATATGCTGGTTGACTGGTCACAGTTCATCACGGTTGCCAATTCTAGGGTTGACTGACATGGATCATCGTGGATCAAAGTGCTTATATGGTCTTTATCAAAGCTCGATGGTCTTCCTGAACATGGAGAACCACCCAGGTCAAAGCGGCCCTCTTTGAAATGACAAAACCACGTTCTTGCCATGCTGTCCCAACCGCATTCTCCCCGCACATCGCACAAACATTCTAAGCCACTTCTGCTGCCTTCCACTCCTCTATTCAACTCAAACAAGAATATGGTGAAAATGTTTGCTTTTTTCCACTTGGCATCCATCTTCTTTAGCCCACAAATAGCACTAACTTTCTTCAAATCTGCAAAATATAAAGTGTCTTCACAAGCACAGCATTGTCGCTACAAATGACAAATGATAAACTTCTAATGTCACAGTGATACTATGTCAGAAACAAATGCTACGGACTTTTTT
>NW_007098071.1:0-910 GCF_000164805.1 Carlito syrichta | reverse complement strand
CCAGAACTGTGCCCAGTATCCTGCCCGGCCGGCGGGTGGGAAACGGGGGCAGCAGGCCGGGGAGCGGGTTGGGCAGGCAGCGCGCTCACAACCCTTTGCCAGGCGGGTGACTCCCTGGGTGGTGGCGAGTCTGCCGTTCCTTCGGGAGGGGCCCAGGGCCGCAGTCCACCCAGGCGACTTCTCCCTGTTGCGACTGCCTGGACTGCAGCGTCTCGCGGTGGCTCAGTGGCCGAGGCCAGTAATTACTGACAATTAGTGTCGACCGTCGGGTTAGGCCGCCCGGCTCCGTGTGGGCGTGCGCCGGGCACCTGCCCCCGTCTGTCGTGGGCGCACGCCGCCGGGGGGGGCGGGTGGCGCCAGTGTCCTCTTTTCACAGAGGTCGCACGCCAGGTGGCCAGGCGCTGCTTGGCCGAGTGCGCCCCGCCACGCCCTGCTCCACCTCCTGTCGCTCCCCTCCCCGTTCCACTCGCGTCTGCGGGCCGCACTCTTCGCCCTGTCCACCCTCCGCTGGTGACCCTGCAGAAACGGGGGGTGGCTAACACGGCTGTTGACTGCCTGGCCTGCGTGCCCAGTGGGAGATGTTTGCCAGGAGAAGTTGTCCTCTCGTGCCAGGCCCGAATCTGTTCTTGGTCAGCGCTGTCTGTGCTTAAAGGTCAGGGAGGAGAGGGCGCGCAGGGGAGGAGCGGGAGGATGCAGCCGTCACGGGAGGCCACACTGCCCACCTCGGATGAGCCTCACAGACGCCCTGCAAGGAGGGGGCATCGGCAGAAGCCCCCGAGGCTGCCTGGCTCACCCGGTCGCATCTGGAAAAGGGCCTGCGGGACGAGGCCGGGTGGGGTTTTCCCACACTGCTCCCGCCAGCTTCAAGAGGCGGGAAAGGCGGAACAGCGCGGGGGGCACCCAGGAGGCC
>NW_007098070.1:0-683 GCF_000164805.1 Carlito syrichta | reverse complement strand
CTCCACCCCCGGGGCCCCCGGCCTCGACTCCCTACCCCACCGCGTGCAGCGATGCCGGAGGCTCAGGGCAGGGGCCTCGCGGCCAGCGA
Organism: Carlito syrichta; assembly: GCF_000164805.1. Classification (NCBI taxonomy): domain Eukaryota; kingdom Metazoa; phylum Chordata; class Mammalia; order Primates; family Tarsiidae; genus Carlito; species Carlito syrichta. Next base: position 594 of record NW_007098070.1, on the reverse strand, counting down.
GGGCAGAGCCGGGTCAGGCCGCCGTCCAGGGTGCTGGGTGACTCGGCTGGAGGCCCCGGGGGGGTGTGGGGGGCTTCCCGGGTCAGTCTCCGGGGTGGGGTCCGATCCCTGCTCCAGGGCCGGGGGTGGGGGATGCCAGGGAGGTCGACCCGCGGCCCTCGACGTCCGTTCTTCCCAGCCTTCGGGGCAGCCAGCCGCGGCGAGCGTCCCGGGGAGGGGGCCGGAGACGGCGGAAGGCGGAGGCCCCCACGTGGCTTGTTATCTCAGGCCGTGGCTCAGCCTCTCGGAGCCTGGGCCGCCCTCCTGCACAATGGGCACAAAACACTGCCCTCTCCGGGGTCTCGGAAGGATTAGAGGAGGCAGCAAGCCCAGCCTGGGGTCAGGGTGGGGCCCGCGCGGGCACGGGCTGGGGACGGCTAGTACCGTCTGTGATACCCCCGGCCCCTCAGAAGGGGCACGGCCAGCGTGGCGGCAGTGGGGGAGGCAGCAGCGACAGGAGGCAGACGCTCCTCGCGGGGTCTCTGGGATCCACGCGGGAGGCGCCTCGTCCAGCCCTCGTCCGGGTGGCTGTGGGCCAGCCCCAGGCACTCAGCT
>NW_007098069.1:0-644 GCF_000164805.1 Carlito syrichta | reverse complement strand
CCTTCCAAGTAGCTGGAACTACAGGCACACGCTACCATGCCTGGCTAATTTTTTGATTTACTATAGAGACGAGGTCTCGCCAAGTTGCCCAGGCTGGTCTTGAACACCTGGGCTCAGGCAATCCTCTAACTTCAGACACCCAAAGATTACCGGCCAACTACACCATTTTATATAAAGATTTGAGCATCCTTGAATTTTGGTATCCACAGGGTATCCTGGAACCTATCCCCAGCCCGATACTGAGGGATAACTATATACCACACTAAACAGTGAAAGACTAAATGGTTTCCCCTCACCGCTTTATATGACACTTTACTGCAGGTCCTAGCAAGTGCAATAAGGCAAGGAAAAATGGCAAAAGGACTGATAAAGAATAAATAAAACTAACTTTATTCACAAACAAAATGACTTTATATGTTTAAAAGGTTAAATATTAATGTTTAATATTAAGCATAAAAATTAATATTTAATCAATATTAGGGAAAAGTTTGGTAAAATATGTGCACTGAGTACTACAAAGCACTGATGAAAGACATTTAAAAGGACCTTAATAGCGGGGCTCGGTGGCTCAGCCTGTAATCCCGCGCCTTTGGGAGACTGAGGTGAGTGGATTGCCTGAGCCTGCAGGTTCGAGACCTGCCTGG
>NW_007098068.1:0-620 GCF_000164805.1 Carlito syrichta | reverse complement strand
CCTTCCGCCTCGGCCTCCCAGGCGGCCGGAACTACAGGCGCGCGCTACCAGCCCGGCTGATCTTTTGATCTATTGCAGAGACGAGGTCTCGCTGCCCAGGCGGGTCTCGAACCCGCGGGCTCAGGCCATCCGCTCACCTCGGCCTCCCAGAGTGCTGGGATGACAGGCCGAGCCACCGAGCCCGGCTACTTGAGGCTTTGAAAGGGAGCGCCCCCTTCCTCCCCCAGTTTTTACATCCTGGACGGAGGGGTCCCCCCAAAACGCCCGGCTGTGTCTTCTCAGCCCGCCAGACCGAGAAGCTTCGTGGTCTGGGGTCTCCTGTTCAAAATAAAGGTGCTTTGTGCTGTGCAAAGGCTGGCGTGTCTGTTCTGGTTCCGGGGTGCTGGGGCCTCAGAGGGGTGTGACGGCAGGGACACGGGTGGGGTGGCCCAGCCAGGGCTCCAGGTCGGGAAGGACGAGGCAGCCCTGACCCGCCCGTCGTCCTGTCTGAGATCCCACCGACGCAGCCCCCCGGGTGAAACTCTGTCCCCGACCCGGCCGCATCCACCCGGAGAGGAAGCCACTCTCACTCTAGCATAAGTGAGAGTCCTGGAGGCAGGACAGGAGGAGGCAGACCGGGG
>NW_007098067.1:0-636 GCF_000164805.1 Carlito syrichta | reverse complement strand
GGTTTGCTGGCTGGGGAGTCGTGTGCTGTCTCCAGGAAACAGCTAGCCCAGGGCAGGCCGGTCCCTCCCTGGGTGGGCAAGACCCACAAGATGTCAAAGCCGTGATGAACACACACCCGCTGCCTGCTTTGTTATGGAATCACTTTACTGGGAGAGGGCGGGGGACCCAGCACTGGGGGGTGGCGGCGGTTTCCCGGGGTGGGTGTGTGCTCAGGTCCTGGCCCAGAGGGATCCCGCAGCCTTCGGCATCTCCTGCACAATTTGTTCACAAAACGCGCGACCCTGTGGCCTTGGTCGGTGTGCAGCTGTTGGGGAATCTTGTAGGCCAGCCACACTGACAGCAGGGTGGAGGTCGTCATCAACATCATGATGACGCCCCCGTAGTACATGGCCATCGGGTACGCCCCATACACGTAGACGCTAAAGGTGGTCTCCAGGTGACAGTAGCTGTGGGGCGGGTGGGGACAGGCCGCTGGGCGCTGGCTTCGAGCTCCCCCCCCAGCCAGCCCTTTGGCCCAATCGAGGTATTCAGACTCAGAGTTAGCAGAGCCAGCCTGGCGACTGTGACCTTTTATGCCCTTCTTGAGTCTTTTTTTTTTTTTTTTTTTTTTAGTCAGGGTCTCACTCTGTCACCAG
>NW_007098066.1:0-821 GCF_000164805.1 Carlito syrichta | reverse complement strand
TTTGGCTTACAAACTCCTGGGTCACATGCCGGGTGAGTGAGCCTGTCTCCAGGCGCTGGGACCCCAGGGTCAGTCCATCTGCAGGAGAAGAGGCGTTGGGGGACCCCGCCCAAGGCCCTGCCCCTTTTCCTCTGTTAGCTCTGTGCTCCCAGGAAGGCCTGGACCCCCTGCCCCTCAGTGACTCACCCACTAGAAAGGGCTCAGCGGTGTTGGTGTGGGTGGTGGTGACGCTGCTGTACTCGCCTTGCAGTGGGTGCTGGAAGAGCCCGGTGTGACTGCCCAGCTGCGGGAAGGGCCCTGGGGTGGGTAGATTGGCCAGTCAGAAGATGGTACAGAAGGTGTGGCCAGAGAAGGGTGGGGGTGAGGGAAGGGGGAGCTGCTACCTCCATCCTGGGACTCGATGGTGATAATGCCCTCACGCTCTGGCCCAAAGCCCTCAGTGGTCCTGGCCTGTACCTTGAACTTGTAGGGCACGTTCTCACTGAGGCCTGGCACTGTCAGCCGGCTCTCAGGGTTGTCTCCGTCCACCCGGAATGTGGTGGCTGGTCCTGAACAGGGAGATGCCTTCAGCCTCTGTGGCCCCCTCTCCACCCCCCCTCCCCCCACCTCTGCCCTGGGGCAGGCAGCACCTCCTCCTTGGGCCATCTCACAGGTCACCAGGTAGCCAAGGATGTCCCCATTGGGCCTCCGCGGCCGCTCCCAGCTCAGTTGCAGCGAGTCTGGGCTCAGGGCCGTGAACACCAGTGGGCCTGGAGCACTGGGAGTGCTCAAGGTGAAGGCGGAGCCTGGGGGCAGCAGAGGGAGATTCGGTGTGTGGGGGG
>NW_007098065.1:0-706 GCF_000164805.1 Carlito syrichta | reverse complement strand
ATCCACTCACCTCAGCCTCCCAAAGGCGCGGGATTATAGGCTGAGCCATCGAGCCCAGCTATAACTTCTAAAAAGTTCCTCTAGGAACTCTTTTTTTTTTTTTTTGAGTTGGAGTCTCACTTTGTCGCCCAGGCTGGAGTGCAATGGCACGCTCACAGCCACCGCATCCTAGACCTGCTGGGCTCCGGTGATCCTTCTGCCTCAGCCTCCCAAGTAGCTGGGACTATAGGTGCACACCACCACGTCTAGCTAATTTTTTTTCTTTATTTCTTTCTTTTTTTTTAATAGAGACGAGGTCTTGCCAAGTTGCCCAGGCTGTCTGGAACCCCTGGGCTCAGACAGTCCCTCTAAAGTGCTGGGATTACAGGCATGAGTCACCACACCCAGCTCACCTCTAAGAACTTTTAATGTGATACTGATTTAATACATTGGATTTCTCTGTATAATTTTTTATTTGTTTAAGTTTATGAGATATACGTCCAATTTGGTTACATGGATATATATTGCCTAGTGGTGAATTTTGGTTTTCTTGCAGACTTAGAATTTTTTTTTCCCTTGGTTACAACTTCATTTAGGACCTGGTGATCTTTCTTCGTTTCACTTTTTTTTCTTTCTTCCCCTCCTCCTCCACCTCTTTCCTCCCTTCCTTCTTCCTTTCTTTCTCTCTCTCTCTCTCTCTCTCTCTCTCTCTCTCTCTCTCTCTCTC
>NW_007098064.1:0-677 GCF_000164805.1 Carlito syrichta | reverse complement strand
TTCTTCTTTTATGCCACCTTTTTAATCTAGGGACCAAGACTACATACTGCTGAATGGACAGATTGTAAGGCAAAGAGAAATAGGTTCCAGTGTGCTCATACACCTGTTCGTGGATGCTAGAATGAGCATATACATTCTGAACCACACCTTCCCCCTCAGTTAAACCTCAAAACTGCAAAAAAGTACAGTCTGCAGCCCACACTCCAACCTCAAAAGTGAACAAAGCCAGAAGACCCTAATACGGAAGAATAGGATACTGCAGAAGAGAAACAAAAGCAACCCCACCTTCCTTCAAAAACAGAATTAAAGAAGGGGAGAAAAAGGGGGATGGAGAGAGAGATCTACACAAGTGATGAAAAACCAAAATAAGAGTATGGGTCTATCCCAGACGCCTGGGAGGGCAGACACTGAGAAAATTGACTTCGGAATGCAAACAATGAAGAGTCCCCAGTATGAAGGGTCTCAAACTACAAACCTGGATATCAAGAAATTAATGGAGAGATTAAAAAGAATTGAGGAGACACAAAAAGAAACTAGGAAGGAGCTGACATCTGAGACAACAGTAATAAAAATACTGTGAATGAAATAAATAACAAACTGATAAGCATGGAAAGCAGAATTACCCAAGCAGAAGAAAGACTCTCACAGCTTGAGGACCAAAATATAGAACTAACCCA
>NW_007098063.1:0-675 GCF_000164805.1 Carlito syrichta | reverse complement strand
AGCCAGTTGACTTAACTAGCTGGCTTTACTAGCTAGGTAAGTAGCTAGCAATGAAGCTAGCCAGCTGACTTTACTAGCTGACTTAACTAGCTCGCTAGCTGACATAACTAGCTGACTTAAGAAGCTAGCAACCCAGCTAACCAGCTAACATAAATAGCTGAAGTAACTAGCTAGCCAGCTGGCTAGCCATTGACTTAACTAGTTTTTTAACTAGCTAATCATCTGACTAGCCATCTAATGATCTGATGTAACTATCTAGCCATCTGGTTAGCCAGCTGACTTAACTAACTGAAATAACTAGCTAGCCAGCTGTCTTGCCAGCTGATTTAACTAGCTAGCTATCTAGCTAACCAGGTGGTTAGCTATCTGACTTAACTAGCTAACTAAACCAGCCAGCCACCTGGGAAAACAGTAGACACAACAAGCTAGCTACCTAGCTAAACTACTGGCTAGCCAGTTGATTTAACTAGCTGACTTAACCAGCTAGCCAGCTATTTAGCCAGATGACTCAACTAGCTATCTTAACTAGTTAGCCAGTTGGCAAGCCAGTTGATTTAACTAGCTCACTACCTTGCTAGCCAGCTGAATACCCAGCTGACTTAACTTGCTGACTTAACTAGATAGCCATCTGGCTAGTCAGTTGACTTAACTAGATAGGTACCTAGCTAGCCAGCT
>NW_007098062.1:0-612 GCF_000164805.1 Carlito syrichta | reverse complement strand
GGAGCAGCCCCTGGAGCCTCAGAGCAGTGTGGCCTCTGGATCCCCAAGGGTGTCAGGCTCCTGATCCTACCTCCCTGATTTTCAGTGCCCCCAGGCCCATGGCATTTGCCTCCATTTCTCCCCTCCCCCAGCGTTGCTGAGAAAGCGCACATCTCCCCTAAAAGGCATTTCCTGCACAGCCACGTGCACCAGAGACCCTCTGCCCTCCAATCAGGCTGCCATGACCTTGTCTGCAGCAGTTGATCACCACTGTCCTCAACTTAATGTCAATCACCCCTGGGCAGCAGAAAGGCTTTCGTGGTCACGTGTCCTCCGTACCTGATGAGGGCCTGGGTGCCCGGCCAACTCCCAGGCAGCCCTAGGATGTCCCCTGCTGGTGTTCACGCCTCTGTAATCCCCTCCCCTGGGTGTGGGTAGGGCCTGAGACCCACTCTAACCCACAGAGTACAGCAGAGGGACAGGAGTCGTCCGTGTTTCTCTCAGTTACTAAAGACTCAATCTTGCTGAACTTGTGGGGCCCATATGGGCAGGGTCTATGGGCGTCGAAGATCTGAGGACAGCCCCCCAGAGAGCCAGCAAGAGGCCCCAGCCCTTTGGCACCAGGAAATGAGG
>NW_007098061.1:190038-246541 GCF_000164805.1 Carlito syrichta | reverse complement strand
ACATAAGTCTAATCACACCTTATGCACATATAGTAGTCCTCCATTTATCCAAGGGGGGACACATTCCACGACCCTCAGTGGATGCTTGAAACAGCAGGTAGTACTGAAACAAATATATATATTATATTTTTTCATATGCATACACGGTTATGATAAAATGTGTTATAGATTAGGCACAGTAAGAGATTAACAACAAATAGTAAAATAGAACAATTATGACAATATACTGTAATAAAAGTTATGTGACTATGCTTTCTCTCTTTCTCTCCAAATATCTTACTATATACAATCCAGATTGATTATCACTTATCTGGAATGTTTGGGACCAGAAGTGTTTCAGATTTCAGAAGTTTTTAGATTGTAGAATATTTGCAGATACACAATGAGATATCTTGGGGATGGGACTCATTTATATATATATATTATATATAATATAATATATATATATTAGATTAGAAAATATAGTTCATTTAGAAAGTAAATTATCAGAGAGAGAGAGAGAAGATTCACCTTCCCAAGGAAGGGAAGGGAGCCAGAGCGTAAAAAAATATGCCATGGCCACACCATAGCTTAGCAAGGCAATGGCCCATTTATATTTCATATACACCTTATATACATAGTTTAAGGGTAATTTCATACAATGTTTTAAATAATTTTGTCCATGAAACAAAGTTTTGTCTACAGCCCATCACATGAGGTCAGGTGTCGATATTTTCAGTTGCAATGTCACCTCAGTGCTCAGAAAGTATGATTTTGGAGCATTTCAGACTTCAGATTTTCATATTAGGGATGCTCAACCTTTATTTTCAGACTGCAGTTGACCTTGGGTAACTGAAACTGCAGAAATCAAAACCACAGGTAAGGGGGAGCTACTGTATTGTTGCTTATGGGTATATACAGGCATGTGTTAAAATTTAACTACATAATCTCATTCTTCATATTAATATTTGTGGTGAGAAAGATGATACTGTAAACATTGTTGCATAGCGCTACTTCCCTGTTTTTTTCTTGAGGGTGAGAAGGACAATGTATTTTGGATGTATGTAGGTATATGTGTGTAGTGAATGGGAGAAATGGAGAGATCATTTTTTCGGGAGGCATTAACTCTGTTTTACAAACAGGTCTTTCTGGTGATGAGTCACTGCGTCTTGAGGAGACAGTTCAGGATATAGGACTCATCCACAGTAAAATTTAAGTACTGTAATAAATTAAATACTTCTATGCTGTGTAAACCAATATGAAGGAGAATGAGTTTTTGTTGGACAAGAGGCCAAATGAGCACAGTTCTTTAAAATTACTATGTTGAAAAAAAGGATATAGGGCATTCTATTATAACTACTGGTCAAATATTTTAGTTCATGAAATACAACTTACATGTTTCAGGTTGCTTTTAATATAATCTTAAAACAGACTTCTCTGCCTCCTAACCCCCACCCCAGTGTCTCTTATTTCTTATCTATTAAAAGTGAAATCTTTTTTCTTTAGTCAAAAGCACAAGTTTTTTTTTTTTTACAGTGTCCAAGACATCTCAGATTGATTCACTTTGTTACACAGAAACACCATCTGTGATATCAAACCATTTCTTAGAAAATTGATTTGTTAAGAGCTCTTTTGCATTGAGTTATTTGGTTTTTATGAAGATGAATATTAGATGAAATTAAATACCAGTATGCATAATTTGATGATTTTTAAGAAACTAAGGAAAATAAATTCAATATTTTTGAAAATAAAATGGGATAAGAAAAAGGGAGAAAATGCTATTCATTGGTATATCTTTTTAATTTTCTTCCTTGTGACTCCATTTAAAAAAAAACCAACTCTGTAATTTTGAAGCAGAGATTCTGAAATTACCACTTTTCTAAAAATATCACTTACAGCTGAACTTAATATATTGAAGCATTTTTGTTCTGGGGATGATACATATTTTCATAAAGATGTATTTCCAAATGGAAACAGCACTGAGGCTTCTGAAATAGGGAACCTTTCCAAAATAGGCTGTGGTTGCCTGGGTGAAGAATATTAGGTTGCAACACTCAAAAAGGAAATCCTGGCATAGGAAGCAATTGATGAAGGGCAAATGTCTGCAGAGCGTAATGAAGCTTTTAAAGGCAATTGTGTGGGCCTGTGTGCAAGGCCTTGCCAGTACCTCTCAAATTAAAAACCATGCATTCTGTAGTGTGCTGAGCCATGCTCATACTTCCATCTTTGCTTCTGTTCTACATAATATATCATTCTTATTTTTAATCTTCTATAAGTACTAGTCATCATCCTAGTGAGAATTACAGTCTTTTCTCACTCTGCCCTTCATGAAAATGTCATCATAATAACGGACAGCAGGGCGGCTTTATGGTGTTTTAAAAATCAAGTTCATCAGCATTTCTGAGCTATCAGTTTATTATTTAGTATCATTATTAGTACCATGAATACTGAATAATTTATAAAAGGTTTTGTTTCTTTTTTCTCTAGTTGGGAGGGAGGGAGAGGTATTATCCTCATTTTGTATAGTAGAAAACCAGAAGAGGGACTGAGTGGTGACTGGATTCACATAGAGGGTGTGAAAAGAAGAGTTAGCTTCCTGTTTTAAAAATCATTTAGGAGTTTAGCCCAAGCTCTTTCCTCTGTAAATTATAGGTACAAAATGTAAGGCTCTTTTAAAAATGGGATTCTTTATATACAGATTTTCTTTTTTGAGGTGGGGTCTCATTCTGTCGCCCAGGCTGGAGTGCAGTGAATGGCATGATTACAGCTCACTGCAGCTCTGACCTCCTGGACTCATCCAGTCCTTTCGCCTCAGCTTTCTAAGCAGCTGGGACTACAGGCATGCCCCACCATGCCCAGCTAATTTTCCCTCTTTTCTTTTCTTTTTTTTTTGTAGAGATAAGTTCTCCCTATGTTGCCCAGGATAAGATTTTCTTTTCAAAGCAAGGAGTATCTGAGTTTTTTAAAAGTTCGACTGAGGGAATTATTCTGCTCTTTTTTCTTTTTTACAAACTTTTTACAGTCTCAGAATGTCTCAAAATAATTTTAGATGGGTTTATGCCATTTGAGGGAGAAGAAAAAGTCACAGAAATAAATACCTGGTGTTGCAAGTCCGGAGTGTTAGAAATCACTGTGTTCAATCTTTAGTATAAGTTTCTGTAGCAGTTAATTCATTGTGAATCTATTTAATTTGAGCTGTTTTAAGTCAGTAAAAAGGTGCGGTGCCATCAGTCCACTTACTGTTGAAAATGTTCAGTTTTATTTGCTTTTCTTTGTTCTGGAGACCTTTTTCTTTTCTTTTTTTTTTTTTTTTTTGAGTTGGAGTCTCACTCTGTCACCCGAACTGGAGTGCAGTGGCCGCTCCTGACCACCACAGCCTCAACCTGCTGGGCTCCGGCAATCCTTCCGCCTCAGCCTTCCAAGTAGCTGGAACTACAGGTGCGCGCTACCACGCCCAGCCAATTTTTTGATTTATTGTAGAGATGAAGTCTCACCAAGTTGTCCAGGTGGGTCTCAAACTCGCAGACTCAGGCAATCCACTCACCTCAGCCTCCCAAAGCACGGGATTACAGGCTGAGCCACTGAGCCCGGCTGAGACCTTTTTCTTTATTACAAATGTGGAATTTTGGCTTTGGGGAAGAAGGGACTTGAGTAAACATATAAACTAGTAGCTGTGTAGGACAAGGGGGCTGGGTGGGTGTCTCTAAATTCCCTGAAATTTGTGTAAAATTTTTGTGTATGTGTTTGCACACATATGATGTTTTGAGGGGACAGGTTACAAAGTTCCTCATTATACTCCTTCCTTAAATGGGGTGTGTGACATCCCCTTTCTCCAACAATAATAACATCTGTGATCTAAATAATTTCCTTATAATAATAATAATAATAATAATAATTCACACATGGCCCTCTTCAGTTGAGGGGGGAAAAATGTAAGGCATTTTTCCCCCCTCAACTGAAGAGGGCCATGTGTGAATTATTATTATTATTTTCCGAAATAATGCTCTTAAAAGCTAGAACTGTTCACCGGGTGTATTCTCAAAAAGTCATAATTTATATATGGAAAAATATAGGTAGGTTATTGTTGGGAAGTTAATAAATTTCATAAGTCGTAGTAAAGTACAAGTTACAAATGAATTTCTTTATAAAGCATTAGCCACTCCACAGTTATCTTGAGGACTATGAACTCCAGTTATAAAGGCCAGATATAGAAACAAATCATGAAGAGGGAGCAAAGGAAAAAGTCGCTCAAAGGAACTCAACTCACCATTAAAGCCTAACCCAATGTGCCAGATTGTAGTGATTTAAATCTCTAATGTAGTTCATATTATTTGGGAGACATCTTTTTAAAAGCACTGAGTGAAGTAGTAATTTTTCAATAGTCAAATTTTAATGAAAGCATTTATTCATGTAAATTGGAGCTTTAGTTTTACTGTTTTGTTTTTACTAAAAATAGTCACTCTTTTCCTTATATTTTCTCATGAAATCCTTCAGAACCACTTCTAGAAATGGCATCATTTTGCCATAAGTATTTTGTTTTCTCCCCCGTCTAGTTTTTATGAAGTAGTGCTAACTCTGCCTTAATTTGATTTGGCATCCCTGCAATTGAACATTTGTAAGTATCTTGTAATATGGCCCATCTGGGTTGTCATAGAAACCAAAGACCTCCATCCTCTTCCCTCTAGTTAAAAATGGAATGCAAACAGCGCTTCAAAGTGACGTTTTTCTAGTACGAGTGACAGCCCTGTGAAGTGCAGAACAGAAAGGTTTCTTATTGGTTTTATTCTCCCATGGCCTATCATAACTGATGCACGCAGCCTTCTCTTGAAAATCTGGCAAGATACTAATGGAATTTTTAAAATGTAAGCATAGGGGAAAAGAGAATGTAGTTAATCCTTTTCCTGTTTTTTTTTTTTTTTCTTATACAAAAATGCAGTGTTAGCTAGCATTGTTTTTGTTTTTTTCCCTGTGTTTATTAGATGGTCTGTTAAAGCTGTGGTGCACGTGGTGGAAACAGCAATTAGTCAGTACAACTCGGGCTTCGACTGTTAATCTGGCTGTTTATTTCCTAGGTCAGATAAATGTGGTTTTATCTCGTTAGAATCTACAGGCCCCGCTGGCTAAGTCCACGGCAATAGTTTATTAGAATAGAAATTTGTTGATATGGCAATATTAATCATTTGTCCTTGGTCCTGGTAACAAAACATCTTAGAACCCCATTTCCAGTCACCCTAGTAGTCACAGAATTCCTGACTTTACCTTGATGGTTTTTCAGTTTCTGTTTTCCTTTCAGATTCTCTACCAGAATGATACATGACTTTTAGTTCTCCTTAGACTTCTGTGATGTTTCTGCTTCTGAAGCAGCTATGTTAATAAGTTCCAATTAATTATTTCAGTTGTGTTAGCAGAGTGCCTGGATTTTGTAGTTAAGATTTGTTGAGCTGCTGCTGTGGGATTACTCAGAGTTTAGAGTGCCAGATTTTTAACAAAAGTTAGAAGTATAGAAAATGATGCAAATAGTGACCTATGAATGTGAAACAATGAAAAACTGACATATAAATTTTTATCCTAATAGGAATGTTTCAAAGGAGTTGGATTAAAATAATCAGAAGACAATTGTACTCCATGGGTTTGGGACAATTTTAGGTCTTTTTATAGCTTTTCAAAAGAAAAACATTATAAAGTCTTTAAAGTTACTCGCTGTTTGACTGTTAGCCTGGTTTCTGGTAATTGTGTACTTATCTTGAGTGTCATATCTCAGCTAACGGTTGTTTTCAGCAGTTAATTTGGAAGTGTTATAAGTATCACCATATCTTGATGGAAGAGACCCTGCATCTCTCAGTAGAGTATGAGGAAGAGGCAGGTTTTAGCTGCTGTTATATCTAAAGGTGAGAAAGTGTATTTTCCAAATAACACTATATATTCCTTGGCATACCATGTGAATGTGAATAATTTGTTTTCATAGCATAGTGTGGGAAATGGTGTAGCAGTTTCTTCCTGCTAAATATGTTGCTTTCTTCTTTAAAGTTTGCTGCCTTCACTTATATTTTGGCTGATGCTGTTGTGTTGTTTGTTCTGTTTGTAGGTAATCAAGCAGTTAAAAAGGTTAACATACTAGCCTCAATTTTCTGGTCAATTTAAAAATTAGAGTCTCTCCTAGATCGCTTGAAAATTTATCAATGTCTGTTTAAAAAGACTAGAGATGTGGCTGGTTGTTTAGTAAATGTCATATTGCTGCCAGCCTTGCAGAAGATTGTGACTTTCTCTTAGCACAGAGGATTAAGACAAGCCTTTCTATTCACCACTACAATGACTCATCCTCAGGAAATAAGTTCAGGTGTTTGTGTATACTGGAGACAGTAGAGCTTGAACAGAATGAAACATGATGAGTTTCTCACCCACTAAGATACAGAAATTCTCATATAGGTAATTCTCATGTAGAAATTCTCCCTTATCATTCCTGTGCTTTGTCATCACTAAATAAGTAACATCGTATTTGGTCCTTTCAAATCTGTGTTTTTAGGTGTATTTCAACAGAGTTCTTCCTCTTCTGACCACCAGTCTGTTAACTATTCAGCTCCTTCTAAGTTCTTACACATTTTTTTTTTACCTCTATAGGTACATTTAAAATTTTTCCTTCTCAAAATAAACTTGCATTTTGAAATGCAATTATTATAATCAAGGTGAATTAATTGTACATTCTAATCTCAAAGAACATTTTTAAATGTAAAAAATACAGCTAAATGAAAATATAAATTACATGCCTTTTCTTTGGGTACATATTAGTTTATTTAGGGACCTATAATCAACCACTAGTAGGGACATTTGCCTTACTCAACTTCTCCAAAGTAATACATTTTAATTATTTTGATAGCCCATTTTAATTTTTTATCTCAAAAAAAAATCCTTGAGTTTAGTGTTGGTCAGAATATACACTCCCTTTGGTTTGATTTTGTCTTCTGTTTTTGCCTCTGTTGTCGCCATTTACTGTTCTCTTCTTTGTTTACTTAGTTTTTAAAATCTCTTAATATTTTTGTGTTTTGAAATTCTATAAGAAATGTTAGATTTCTTTTGTATATACAAGAGGGACCCAAAAAACCCGGAATTATGTTTTGGAGGGCAGGCCCCTTGTAGTACAGGCTTTCCCTGTTCGATAAGTATTCTGGGAACCCACTGACATCTGTGTACCAGCTGGCATTGTAGTAAGAGGCTGTGTTCAGCTTCAGTGAAATTTTTTTTGGAGATTCTTTCAACACGTTTGCCTATTTCATGATGGGTATTTACAAGTGCACCAGCCCACACCATGCTGAGTGTTCAGCAGTTTTTTGACCAAAAACTGCATGACCCTAGTGTCTCACTCTCCCTATTCACCTGATCTTGCCCAAGCCACTTGTTTTGTTTCCCCGGGTGAAAAAGTCCTCAAAGGAAACATTTTGTCAATGTGGGAGAGTTGAAATTGGAACAACAACAAAAAAAGCATCAGAAGCACTAAAAGGCATTAAAAACGAATGCATTCAAAACTGTTTTGAGCAGTGGAAAAAGCTTCCTGATTAGGTGTATTGTATCAAACAGAGAGTACTTTGAAGGTAACTAAAGTTTAAATGTGTAAGAATGAATACAGAATTTTTTATAAGTAATTTCAGGGGTTTTTTTGGGTTCTCCTCCCTCCCCCTGCTGGAACATCTTCTGTCTCTGAAATAGATATGTAAATTTGTTTAAGGACCCAGTGCAGTAGCTCACTCCTATAGTCCCAGCTACTCAGGAGGCTGAGACAAGAGGATCTCTTGAGACTAGGGGGTTGGTTGCAGTGAGCTATGATGGCACCACTGCACTCTAGCATCGGCAACAAAGTGAGACACTGTCTCATAAAAAATTATGTAAAAATTAGTCCTGAGACCACCAGAGCCAGCAGAATCCATCCCTGTTGTCCCCTCCTCAACCCCCACCCTGTTGCCAGCATCGGTCCCTGAGGCTCCGATGTCTGGTGCCGGAGAGAAAGATGGAATAGGGAGGCCACAGAGGGAGGATAATACGGAGGAACGTAGAGAGGATGGCCATTTGCAAGCTGAGAAGAGAGACCAGAACAGAAGTTATCCTCCCATCCCTTGGAAGGAGCCAACCCTGCCGGCATCTTGATTTCAGACTTATAGCCTCCTGAATGGATAGATTCCCAGTGATACACTACTGAGATAAGAATACGAAACTAGAAATATCAGTGGAAAGCAGTGTAATATCTACCAGATGGAGTTTTCCTGGTTTATTGAATCCTCTTTTATTGGACAGCAGTCCCCCCAGTGCTCTGTTTCCAATGTTTTGGTCTTATAAATAGTACTGTGGTATACATCTCTTTGCTTAAATCATTTTTCTAATTACATCTTTAATGATAGAGTTTTAAAAATAGAATTACAGTATGAAAAATATGTAAAATTTAGCTTTTTAATATTATACAGCAACATCTACTATAATACTACCTGCTCGGTAGGCATATTCACTTAATATTGTCTTCAAACCTTATACTGCCCACTGCTCTATTCATGACCCTAACATCCTTTCAAATCCAAGATGAGAGAATGATTAGCACAGTGCTTGCAAAGCTGCAGGCAAATTGATAGTTGTAGATGATTCAAAGAATGTTCTGAGAATCTTTTCTAATACTGCTTTAAATGTGTGTGCTAATAACACAGATGAAACCCAGCCATGAATAAGTTACCAGTCTTTAAAACAAAGAAAACCAGAATGATTTGTATTTGTAGATCATATTCTTGTCCTCTGGGATTCAGTAATCTTTTTAGCCTATCACCGCAGTAGTACATGTACATTCCAGGGCAGCAGGCTGATTGCTATGCTACTGCTGGTACTAAAATGTTTTGATAGGAGCAAAACTGTGCTGCCCCTTCCTCACAAGCCCAGTGTTCAGAGATGACCTGTTTGCACATGGCCCTGTGGTGTATTATTTTTCTATATATGAGTAGTAGAATAAGGTTCAACTTTAGTTGATTGAAGTGGTAGTTTTAGATTCTGATAAGCGGACCTATTGCCAGTGAGGGAGGTTGAAATTGCAGAATTAGGTTGCGGCATTAGGCAGGTCTGCCCAGCAGCAGGTTGATTTGCACCATGAGACAAGCAGCACACGTAAACAGATGGCCCAACAATGAGTCAGAGCAACAGTTTCTGAACAGGTAGATTGGCTTTTGCCTGATTCTTAACATGGTTGTAGAGAGTGGAATTTTAATTTGTCTGCCACTTTCAAGGCTGAAAAATAAACATTTAAGTGAAAGGAATTCTATTCATTGAGAGATAAAAAGCATGTTATTAGACAGAGGAGGAATCTGATTGTCACTGGATCTAGACATTGCGAAACCAACATTTTCAGGAGCTATTTCATATGGCATGAGCTGGCTTTATCTTTTGGCATATGGTTCTTCAACATCATTCTGCTGAAGCATATAACATTCAGCAAGAAAATATTAAAATGATTTCCTTGATATTGGGTTTTTAAGAAGTATAGTCCCATTATTACAAGCACACATCTGATATTTGGGTTAAGAAAAGCATTTTTTAAAAGGATACAGTGGTGATGAGTGTCATAAAGCAATGTAAATTTGTAACAGTATTAACCAAAGGAAAAATATTCATGGAAAAATCCCTCAGTTTCATAACATCAAGCATAGGAAAAAAGAAGAGTGTAGTAGAATTCCCAGATCTAATCACCCACCTTCAAAATGTAAATTTAAACAAACATTCCTCTGCCAAACATTTTCAGAAGTACTAAGCATCTCATTAATTTTCAAAACAAAGATTTTATGATAGTTTTATATCTCTAGAAAAGTGTTTTAGCCGGGCTTGATGGCTCAGCCTGTAATCCCGTGCCTTTGAGAGGCTGAGGTGAGTGGATTGCCTGAGCCCGCGGGTTCGAGACCCGCCTGGCAACTTGGCGAGACCTCATCTCTACAATAAATCAAAAATTTAGCTGGGCGTGGTAGCGTGCGCCTATAGTTCCAGCTACTCGGGAGGCTGAGGCGGAAGGATTGCCGGAGCCCAGCAGGTCTCCACAGGAGCGTGCCACTGCCCTCCAGCCTGGGCAACAGAATGAGACTTCAACTCAAAAAAAAAAGTAAAGTGTTTTAAATATGGCATTTCATGAATGAAATGATGTACCACTTGAGTTCCTGTACTTTAATTTTCTGATTATCACATTACACTGTATCGTAGACTAACATCTTCAATGCATACGTTTGTGTCCAAAGAAAGTTAATTTGTAATGAACAGTATTGTCAGGATAACTATTGACCTTCTTTAGTTCACTGTGGTTAGGGATACACCCAGAAATATATACTACTATGGTGGAAACTTTATTCAAAGATACGATGAGGACTGTGAATGCCATTGGTTAAGGCAGAGTTATAAAAATAGCTATGCTTTTTTTCCCAAATAATTGGGATCCTGTTCAAGATTAATTGTGCCAGTACCTACTTCCCAAATTGGCTTTCATTTTATCTGCTTAAGCATGTACACCTAGCCTTTGCTCGGGGTAGAAAAGGCACTAATCTACCTTTGTGCACATGGAAAGTAGCGTTCCTGGTGCTGCATTTAAAACTCCAGGAGTGGGGAGGAAACCTCCAGGAGGATGCGTTATTAATGAAATATGTTTCTCTCTTTCTCAAAAAAGGAAATCATTTATGTAAAGGCCACTGTCAAGAAGGATAGAGATAGACTTAGTGCTAGTTTTTAACCAAGTATTTTTTTTTTTTTTTTTTTTTTTGAGTTGGAGTCTCACTCTGTCGCCCAGGCTGGAGTGCAGTGGCCGCTCCCGGCCACCGCAGCCTCGACCTGCTGGGCTCCGGCGATCCTTCCGCCTCAGCCTTCCGAGTAGCCGGAATTACAGGCATGCGCTACCACGCCCGGCTGATTTTTTGATTTATTGTAAAGATGAGGTCTCACTGCCCAGGCGGGTCTCGAACCCGCGGGCTCAGGCAATCCACTCACCTCAGCCTCCCAAAGGCGCGGGATTACAGGCTGAGCCACCGGGCCCGGCTTAACCAAGTATTTTTTAAAATGAGTTACTGAGGTTACTGAGCAGTACATAAAGAAAAATACTCCAGCGAGTAAATTACCCTCACAGCATGCAGCTTATAGACACTAACGTGATCTAATTGTAATACAGATCACCCTTTAATTGTGTCACCTTGTAAGCTTTAGTATATTGAGTACTATATCCTATATTTTTATAGGATGCCACATTACCAAAGACTAGAAAAATAATAAATTTGGGGTTTTAACATTATAAAGATTACCAGAAGATTTTCAAGTCTCTTTTGGCTTAAATAAGATCCCGTCATTTGTTTACTGGTTTCCACCTTTGTGTTTTTGGTTTGCTATTGTCTACACATGTATAATTGAACTGAATATGTGTGCCAATAAGTAAGAGAACTGCGTTCAGCTTCTGCTTAAGTCTGCAGTATTAAAGTCTTCCTTTTGTTGCACGTGCTGGTCTTGCAGACTCTGTAGAGCCTTATCAAATGCAGCCAGTTGGTGCTGCTGGTATGAAAGCACAGGGGAGCTCTCATGTGGAAGGTTAATGGAGTGTAATTATAAAGAAAAATGAACTGCTCAACCACTCTATCTCACTCTACCTGCACCAAGAGTGACAAGTGCTCTGATCTTTTACAAACCCTGGAGCAGAGGTTTAACCATCTAAAATTATGACAGTATAACTGTCACACAAACAAACACCCTGTGAAGTATAGGTATGCACCCTGTGTTGTAGGAATGATTTCTTTCTGTTACGGGAAGTCTCATTTGGGAAAGGAGTACCTTCAACCACCAAGAAGAGCTGCTTGCTAAACATTGTACTTTTGTGTCACTTCTTCTTTTCCACTCAATTTGTTCCATTTTGCTTTCCTAAAGGTGCTTTCTCCCCTCTGATTGGTAGCAAAGCTGACAGGCTGTACACGAGGACTCCATTCCACCGTATCCATCAGACAGCAAATGTCCCTGTTTTCGCCAAGCAGGTTCATACTTGCCCTTACAGCCATCCTTAAATCAACTATATTCTTATAAAGGGGATGGAAACAATTGTCTCTTTTCATTATCAGCACCATCATAGTAGACTGCAGAAAGTTCAGGTACAGTCTGAATTAGCTCTTTCTCCCAAGGTCTACATATAGCACATAGATTGCAGACAGTTCTGTGGGCTCAAGATGGAATTAGATTCTTATGTCCTTTGGTTGAAAACATTATCGGAAATCTTTAGTGAGGAAAATGCAGCAGAGAGGGACAAGGACAGAGAAAGACCTGGGAGACGTTCAAAGGGTGTGATGACTAGACAAATCTGTGTTACTAGTGTGTCACATTGCCAGTGAATGTTGCAAAGTCGTCCTGCTACTGAACATCTGAAGGGTAAGCTAAGCAGAGCTGGGTTGCTGGATTGCAGAGCCAGGTTGATTTAGTGCTTTTGCCAGCTCAGCACAGAGTTGAAATAAGGTGTTGCAGAATGATGCAACGACAACAAAACCCCTGACATCTTATTCTCACAAAGCCTAAAACATAGCCACTCTTGGTGAGGCTGTGCTGCCTACTGAGATAAGTAAATTCAGCATCACATACATTAGACCTGTGGAGACTAAGCAGAAGTGATGGCTGTGTCACTTGCACAGCAGTCTTATTGACTGAGCCCTGGTCTTGCGTGATAGGTGGAGGAGGGGCAGCCAGGATTCCTAGTAGCAGCTCTGAAAGCAGAGAAACAGGTTTTAAAACCTCTTTATGTGGTTTATAATGTTATTTCCCCAGCCCCTTTGCATGTGGGTTTTGGTCATGTGAGCTCTGTTTTAAAAGAAAAATAGCTGTATCATGTTTATAGCAGTAAATCAGTGAATAAAAAAAATTTTAAATCCAGCTTTATATTAGCGGATGGTAAGTAAAAGCTTATTGTGATTTACTCCTTTAAAAACCCACTGGAGCCCAGCATTTTACCAGTCTAAATGTTGCCAGTGTCCTTTCCATTTATAAAATTGAAGTCATTGTTCCAGAATTGGAGTTTTTGGCTTGAGGCTGGATGTTAGCAATAGAATCTTAAATTGTCCATCATACTCCATAGATGAAGAAGCATATCATTCTTGCTGGGTTGGCTCTGCTGCCCTGCCAGAGAGACTGTCTTGGACAACAGAAGTAGTCTTTCTGGTATTTTGGAGCAAGATATCTAACTCTGCCCAGTTCCTTTTAGAACATTCGCAGCCCTTCCACGTACTCAGAACAGTTTATAGGAAATTCACCTCAGACTGGGCGCAGTTGGTAATAGGCACAAGCTATGCTTCATCTCTGACTGTCCCGTGTCCTATCTTTTTTTTTTTGAGTTGGAGTCTCACTTGGTCGCCCAGACTGGAGTGCAGCGGCCGTTCCCGGCCACCACAGCTTTGACCTGCTGGGCTCCAGCGATCCTTCTGCCTCAGCCTACGAGTAGCCGGAATTACAGGCATGCACTACCACGCCCGGCTGATTTTTTGATTTATTGTAGCGATGAGGTCTCACTGTCCAGGCGGGTCTCGAACCTGCGGGCTCAGGCAATCCACTCACCTCAGCCTCCCAAAGGTGCGGGATTACAGGCTGAGCCACCAAGCCTGGCTCCATGTCCTATCTTAATAGAATCCTCTGGCTTCTCTGCTGCTTGGCCCCTTCGGTTTATTGTACAGGTTACTCTGCTTCCTTAGATCTCAACAGCCTGACTTTGTTTCCTGCAGTTTATCTAGAGACCATGACCAGTAGAGGACATCTTTCTCCTTGTCCCAGCTACCTGCACTAGTATACTCTACATTCAGGCAGTCTGCTTGGATACCACCCAACCTCCTGTCAGCCCCAGAAAAGTTGGCTCAGAAAAACAATCTCCAGCTTTTTGTTCAGTGAACAGAGCTTCATTCAAACTAGTTTTCCAGAGGGTTAGGGATTCCATATTCTAGTCCTCATTTCACTATTACATAACTAGTTTTTGATTAGTGATCCATCACAGTGTGCTTCAGTTTCCCCATCTGAATCAAGGACAGCTAACTTAATCTGCCTCACACAGTTTTGAGAATCTTATTTGATGAGAGGGTGTGAAAATTTACCAGAGTAAAGTGCTGCAAAATGTACGATTACTTATACAAAAAAAAAAAAAAAGTCACATCATTTGGGAAATATTTGTGGAAAATTGTACCATCATTTTTCATTTAGAGTTTACTCACAAAGTAGGATTCTTGAAAAATTATTAAATAGTTCATATATTTATAAAATGAATTTCCTTTTCCTTAATCATGTAAATTAAATGATTTTGAAAAACCAGAGTACTCAGAAATGACAACCAGTTAAGTGTAGAAGATGTTAAAGTGTTCTGGTTGGATTCCAAGTCTGATGATTACATTTTGCTTACGATAATTCCCTAGACAGCTTCAGCAAGGTAGTTTTCTGTTTTCTGACCTCTACTGTACGATTCTTTAAACAACTGCTTTCTTCAACCCTGGAGACAGCCGCAGTTCAATATTAGAGAAACTGATTTCAGTTCTTCTTCACATTGGTTTTAAGTGATAGGGGGTTCAATTATCCATAAGGTACTTTAAGCTGAAGTAGACACAATTATGGAACACATTATTACTAAATTTTTCGTTTTCCCCTTTATACTTTTTATATAGTTGTCTGTTTCCCAACGTCTTCAGATATTTTATCTTGCCATATTCTTCTTAGAAACCACTGATGACTTGCTTTTTGTCTGTGCATCTCCCCACTCAAAGTCATATCCCAGCCCTTTCGTTATGTTAAAATTTTGATTAGCCAGAAGCCATTTTAATTTTCTGGTTAACTGACATCCTTTTTGAGTCTCCTTCTATTGTTGAAAAGTTTTCTAAGCAACGTCTGATTCCATTTTCCTCTTTTAGTAGCTACAGTTCAGTGGGTGTAATTAGTTCTAAGGGTTGAAAACTGGTAGCCCATGGGCTTTATCCAATAGAAAGATTTTGGTTGACTGAAATATTAAAAGCAACTCATTGACTCGTGCCTTTAGATAGGGCACTCCCTCTCCAGTAACCTGAGTCCCCATCACTCCCTATCCTGGCCAGCTTCATTCACTTACATTGCCTGCCTGGCAGTGGGTAATCATCAGATTACATATTCATGCAAAATATAATAATCAGTTTCCACATTCATGTTGAGTGAGTTTTCAACCCCTGAATGAAACTATTATTTAATGATTTCGCTTTGTTGAATATGTCGGGGTCATCATGGTGAGCATTAGTTTTCTGAGTACAGTGCTACAGAGGTGGAAGGTATATATCAGGAGATTGTATTTTTTCTGTTCAGAGCCTCATAGAATTTTAACAGAAGAGAATGTTAGAGACTGAACATGAAAGCTGAGATCAAGATTGAGTAAATAACTGACCAAAGGTTCACAAACTTTGTTTAGTGACAGATATGATACTAGAACCCAGATTTTTTTGACCTATTATGTTATTTCTGTTGCATAGGACTGCTTCTTGACTTATTTTTTCTAAATACAGAATGGAGAAGAGGGCAGGGAGTGCAGTTAAGGTTTTAACTAGGTACTGTGATGGCTTACTACGGCTGTTTATGTAGTATATAAATGTAAGGGCTCCAATGGTATCAGGGATTTGAGGTGGAGTTGTAAAGTTAGTTATCAGGAACTATAATTCTGAAGTCTGCCTCTACCTCTGATTTGAAACCTAGGTTAAGTCAATTACCTGCTCAGAGCCTCATTGTTCTATCTGGCAAGTAATATCTATCTGATATTATTGCTTTGTTTTTATTGTAACCATCATAGACTACGCCAGCTACCTTATTAATGCACATGAAAACGATCAAGGGACTACTGTGGCCTATTCATATTGCAGTATTATTCAGAGCTTAAAAAACCCATCAAACCATGAAAAGACATGGAGGAATCTTAACTGCATATTACTAAGTGGAAGAAGCCAATCTGAAAAGGCTACATCACCTGAGCCCAGGAATTGAGACTGTGATGAGCCATGATTGTTCCATTGTACTCCAGCATGGGCAACAGAGTGAGACTCTGACTCAGAAAAAAAAATTTCCAGGCTCGGTGGCTCAGCTTGTAATCTCGTGCTTTGGGAGGCTGAGGTGAGTGGATTGCCTGAGCCTGCGGGTTCGAGACCTGCCTGGGTAACTTGGTGAGACCTCATCTCTACAATAAATAAAAAAAAAATAGCCGGTCGTGGTAGCGTGTGCCTGTAGTTCCGGCTACTTGGAAGGCTGAGGCAGAAGGATCACCGGAGCCCAACAGGTCGAGGCTGCGGTGGCTGAGAGCAGCAACTGCACTCCAGTCTGGGTGACAGAGTGAGACTCCGACTCAAAAAAAAAAAAAAATCTAGTATTAATGATACATGTATGATTCCAACTGTGTGACGTTCTGGAAAAGGTAGACCTATGGAGACATTAAAAAGATTAGGAATCAGGGGAGGGGAGGATGAACAGGCAGAGCACAGAGGAATTTTAAAGCAGTAAAACTATTCCATATGACACTATAATGGTGGATATATGTTATTTAAACATTTGTCCAAATTCCTAGAATATATAGCACCAAAAATGAACACTAATGTAAATTATGGACTTTAGGTGATAGTGATAGGTCAGTGTAGGCTCATTAGTTGTAACAGATATTCCATTGTCTGTGGCATGTTGGTGGTAGAGAGGTGTGCATATGTGGGAGCAAGGAATATGTGGGAACTTTGTACTCTATATGCAGTTTGCTCTGAACCTAACCTAAAACTCCTCTGAAAAATAAAGTATTTTTTAAATCAAGGGAGTGACTTTATGTTCAGTACAGTGTCCTTTTCTCTTTTGACCTCTACCTTAGTGCTTTTGCTGTATGTAGAGACTGGAGAACGATATAGTTCAGTACACCTTCAGTACTTAGGAATGTGTTAGAAGAAGATAAAAACAATATATTATTTTTACTGTGGCCATTCCATCCATTCGAAAACTTGGTGTGTCTTAATGGGGGGGAGTGCATATGTGTATGTAAAGACTTTAAATATTTGTATAGCAATTTGTGGAATCGATTTTGTGATTTTTTAAATAGCCTGTTAAAAATGATTTTCTTCACACTGAAGAGTTAATAAAATATGTAAATTTTTAACCAAATGCATTTTTTCAGTGAGAGATTATTTATACTTTTCTTCTATATTGCTGAGCCTCTCTCTTTAATAAAAATCTCTAGTATTGGCCAGGTGCAGTGGCTCATGTCTTTAATCCCAGCACTTTAGAAGGCTGAGGCAGGAGGATTGCTTGAGGCCAGGAGTTTGAGACCAGCTTGGACAGCATAGCGAGACTTTGTCTCTACAAAAAAATCAAAAACTTTAGCTGGTCATGGTGATACATGCCTGTAGTCCCAGCTACTCAGGTAGCTAAGGCGGAAGGATCGTCTGAGTCCAGGAGGTTGAGACTGCGACTGAACCATGATTGTGCCACTACACTCTAGTCTAGGTGACAGAGTGAGACCCTGACTCAAAAACAAACAAACAAACAAACAAACAAACAGTAAAATTCTAGTACTAATGATTTAAAACAAAAAAGACAACTTGCTCTGAAATTCTGAAAGACGAGTTTAGGTTTCTTCTGTCTCCAATGCGGAAAACTTGGACTAAATACAGAGTAGTACAAATCATCCTGTCATGTGTCTTGGAAATCGCTTGTAGTTAACCAGTCATCGTTTTGGTAGCCTACATGGGTGATGCAATTCCTCCCTCCTTGCTGTTTTGTGTGGGGTCTTCTAAGAAAGTAAATCTGAAACACTATTCATTTTTCTTTTTAAGTGATTGTGACGAATACTTGGTGATAAATTCAGCTATTGAAATTGTGAATACTTTGTGAATTAAGACATACTCATTTAGCTTTGGAATCTTTTAAAATCGATGTTATGCTATTACTGGAGATGATAAAATATGTTTTTAAGCACTATGAGTATGATGTTCAGAATATACTTTTGTTAAAATACTGCCCAACCAAAAATATCAGTGTTTGGGTTATGTTTAAAAGTTACTTTTATTTAAATGTAAGGAAAAGATTACATTTCATTATAGATTATTTTCTACATGATGTGTACTTCCTGACACAGCATGTTCTTCTAATACTGTTGTTAGTCTTTTTGTCTCTTTTGAGAAAAAACTGCAAAATTGAGAGTTGTTAAAGGTATCCTTGTCTTTGGAAATGATTGACCCACGTCTTAGTAGATGTATCCTGCACAGAATTTGGTTAAATGCTCTATTATATTTACCTCTTCCATCATCTGATTCTGTCTTGGGTTTCTGTGAAAAGCGACTTCAGGGCTTGGAGTGGGTGAAACTGTTTGTTTTTATCTGAGTAGTGCTCTGTAAAAGGATGGAGGTTTCTGATTTTGTTCCTCTTTTCCCTTCCCATTTAGGATCCTCATTGTACTTAAATTGTATTTTCATATACAGTTTGTCGGACAGCTACTGTGTAGCCATCTCTAGTAATAATTCTTTAGTGAGGGAACACCACAACAGCTTCAGGGCAGAGGAGTGAGAGCATTTCTGTGGTGTATATGACAACTCTGATATTAACAAGGCAATGTTGCCTTTTAGGTTGTGGGATAGAGCCATGGAAAGCTGGTGGTGTATGCAGTGAGGTTCTATAAACAGGTAGTTACAGAGGGACAGGTGTTTTGCTGTACTGGAGTTTAATCGACAAATTAATAGCCTCCATGTCAAATTTCATTGTGATACAAGCACAGTGATATAGGTACTTTTTTATGTCAGCAAACAGCTAAGTTGTACAGATTAAATAGTTCTTTTGTTTTTTACTGCTGTCCTTATTACTGTGTCTACAGTCTTTGCTGGATCAGGTTGCATTTAAATTGGGCATCTGTTTTATGCATTCAGAATTATAGCCCTGAATCACTGTGTAGGTATAAGAAATCTGGGCTGTATCTAGATTTCTACACATGGATATATACCCTTTGATTTCTGAGATAAAAAAGGCAACAGGTAGCATTTATTTTCTTAATACTGTACTTTTTGAGGGTATTTCTTATTAAAAACAAAAACAGCCAAACATAGTTTGAACTCACATAAAGACATTTGATTAGATGTTAAAAATAAAGTGATTGAAATATAATTGATATTGGTAATAAAAGTCACATTTAATTAGCTGTTGCCCCGAGTTAAACATTCATTGGTTACCATCTCTTAATTTCACATTGTCCTTGACAGTTCCTAGTCATTCCCCTCCGTGGATTCATCTGATCTTCAACATTTTTCTGACATAAAGAGAGACAGTATAGTTCAAAGAAATGTAGAAAACTTAAATATAAGCTGACTGGTTTTTGACTTTGGCCTTCTTGGTATTTTATTATAGAGAAATATATTGCAGCTACTATTCTAAGTATGCAGTGCTCTATTTTAGTCTATATGTTTATACTGTCTGGCTCCAGCATCTTCACATGTTACATATTGGAATCTAGTTCTCCAGGGTCACATCTCTCGTGAATACAGCAGCCACACTTTTTCTTGTTTGATGCTAATTAAAGACAGTCCCATGTTCTTAGAGGGGTCCCGAGATTTAGGCAATGGCTGACTATAGCAATATTAGCAGACTTTTATAGTCATACATACCAAGTTGGGGGAAAGGTGGGGTTGAGTTTACCTATTTCAGCATGAACTAATTAAATAAGAAAAATGTAAACTGCATTTTAATCAGGCTAGCAAATAAAGGGTCTAATTCCCTATAGAGATGGAGTATAAATTCTATTGATATAAATAAAAGGTCTAATCTCCTGTGGAGATGGGATGTAAAATCTCTTGATGTAACTACCTGTGTGTGTGTGTATTGAAAGAAGAGTAAACCCTAAAGAATATTTTTTTAATTAGAAAAGTAAGCCAAAGTCTAATCAGTACCATGACATATGCATTCTCTACCGTCTGTTAAACTTTGATGTAGAGAATTTTGAACTTTATTGAAGAAAATCTCTGATAATTATGACCGCTGCCATTTCTCAAGTCATTTACATTGTACTCTTCAAATTGTACAACACCTTGCAAAGCCATAAAGCAATTACCTATGTTCTCAAATTTCAAAACCAAGAAATAAACCCTCCTTGGTAGACAGTGTATCCAGTTCACCATATAAGATGAGGTCGTAGATACTGCCTCTGTCACAAACAGGTGGTATTTTAAAAGGGTATGTACTTTTTTTAAAGGTTAGAAAAGGATGAAAGCTATTGTCTGATTCTGTCTCTGAACAGAATCTCAGAGAGTTTGGGGAAGATCTTGTAGTATCTTACAAAATGAATAAAGCACAATTATTTTTAGCTAAGAATATTTTTATAGGTGCTGCCACCAACATTTCTTCTCTTCCTCCTCTGATAAAATTTTATTCAGTGTCTCCACTGGAACATTCCCTTCAGTAACTTCAGTGTATATTCTTTGATTGAATTTTACTTATTGCATTAAGGAATGGGTTTATCTTGAGTTTATGACTTCTCTTCCTATTTGTTCATAAAATGGTGTTCTTTGTTTTTGCTCATGAAACGGTGAAATCTTCACTTAATTTTCTGTTCCTTTAAACAGTACTTCCCTTTTACTCTGGATAATAACTTTGTTACTAATGTTGTGACATATCCCCAATTTTTTTTAAACATATCCCCTATTCTTTAGAGGACAGTAGTGTGGTACATTCTGAAGACCATTTCCTCTTCCTCCGTCTTCAGTGTTGATGAATGTCAATGTTACTTATAAATGCAGCAGTTGAGTTTTAGTTAGACAGCAGAAAAGCCTTTTTTTTTTCTCTTTGAGTAAAGTCTGAATTCATCAACAAATATATATTCCTTCAGGCTAGTTTTTCTGTACATACGAAATTTGAGCAATTGATAAGCCTAAAGACCTGGAAAGACTTCTACTGCATTTTAAGTAGGAAGATGAGTAAGATTTGTTCTTTCTAGATTTGTGAAAAGTTACAAGTCTCTATCAGCCTCTGGCATGAAGGGTGAAGATTATGTTTTTAGATTGTATGTTGATTCATGGAGAAAAAAAAGGATGGATTTTTAAGGCAATACTATGTAAAAAGATGTCTTGAGTGGTTGTGGCCCTCTCATAACTGATACAAATCAGAGAATGCCACGTAGAGCACAAAGAGAAGCTTTCTGAAATTATGAGAATTTGTTGATAGAAATAAACCAGGGGCTTAAGTCCAGGGGAGTGGGTGCAGTCCTTCCATCTCCCTTTGATACTGACCAAGGCCATGGAACTTGAACTGATTGACTTAGATGGTAGAAAAATTTGATTTTCTGTTGTACTGGACCTATAAAATTCCGTATTTTTCTTCAGGATCTGTCTTGCTGTTGTGTGAACACGTTGATAGTATCACTGAATGTCACAATATTGATCACCGTGACTACCTGTCTTGGAAACTGTGACTTGAAGTGTCAGAGGCTCTGTGAACTCTTCTGCCTGAACAAGCCCTGATGAAACCCAGTGATGTGAATGTCAAGGGAACTTGAGACTCTGTATTACGTGCTGGGTTTATGGAGCAATTCTTGATAGATGGATTGAAGTGGGCAGTACTAAGCCTTTCTGGAGGCCTGGCACATGGCTTATTATTTATAGAAAATACATTAAGGAGAGAAGATGATAAGTTACTAACTTTGTCCCCTTCCCTTTCACCTTTGTTCTTTCCACTTTTCTTTTTTTAATTTCCTTCCATTTTTTCTGCTGTGTTAGTTTTCAGTAACTTATTAGTAAATGATGAATGGTCAACTTGTGAAATTTCGCTTTTCTCAAAGCTTCAGGATAATATTTAAGACAGTTAGCTATATTTAAAGATCTCCCTTATATGTGACTATTATTGAAAATATCAAATTGTTTATGCCAGTATAACCTTCATTAATGACCTGCAGAAGTCATGATTTCTTTGTTTAAAACATGTAATAGTAAATACATAGGCTTATCTCCTTTGGAGATGAGAGGATATCCTTCGTGTATGAAGCATTGAGAACGTTGCATGATACCACACAGTGAGGATTTATGGAATATTTTTGCTATATTCTCTCACTGCCACCCAAAAGTGGCAATGACCTAGATCAGGATCCTGCCGTGAGTATTGTGTTTGCTAGAACTGCAAGACAACTAGAACGAGACTGGATCGTGCAACGTAGTAAAGCCAGCTATATGCATGGCAACTCTCCTTTCTTAGCCAGTCCAGGACAGAGTATAAGAAGCACCTCTGTTGCAGAGTTCACCTGGCTTTCGGTCATTGGTTTCAAACTGCAGTCATATACATTAAGTGACAGAAGGCATCATCGGTGCTTCTCCCAAAACATGATTGGAAAAAAAAAATCACAGACACATGGTGAACCCAGCAAAGAGTGAGGGGCGATGTATTTCTGAGTAACACTTTGAAATATTAGAGCTTCCTTTATAAAGAAAACTTTACTCAGCTCATAAGGTCTGACCCGTGTCCAGTACGCACAGCTCTTTCTTCTTTTTCCTTTTTTTCCCCTCCTCCTCTCAAGGACTGATGTAAGTTGGCAAGTATTTTGATCCTGTTTCCCACCGCCCCAGCCTTCCACGTCTTTGTTTCAGGCCGTGGGGGAGGAATGGTTGTGAATGCAGTGTGACTCACTTGACTCCCACTTTCCTGATTCTGGCTCTGATTGGTCGTCACCTTGCTCTAGCTATATGGCTGAAGAGTACTCTAGCCTGCATCCCTGTCTTGTTCTTTCCCCCACTGTTCCCTTCTGTTGTACGTGACACTGGGAGCAGGTTCCAGGCTTTGTCTCTTGCCTCTAGTTTACTTTAGTAAGTAGGAGAGCATGCTGTATTTCCTAAGGATGGTTGCAGAGGAGAAAAACTCCCTTTCCTTTTGTGCCTGGTATAGTAATTCATTTCTTGTGCTGTTTTTGTTTTTGTTCAAAGTTTATTTTTTTGGCAGGTGTCACACATTTGTGTTGTATGATTTCCTCCTGGCTTCTCCTCCCTCTGTTTGAGTTGGTTTTTGTAAGGGTTCTTGGAGTTACTTTATCTAG
Source organism: Carlito syrichta (assembly GCF_000164805.1). Classification (NCBI taxonomy): domain Eukaryota; kingdom Metazoa; phylum Chordata; class Mammalia; order Primates; family Tarsiidae; genus Carlito; species Carlito syrichta. Next base: position 223,524 of record NW_007098061.1, on the reverse strand, counting down.
TTTGTTAATATGTTTGATGTCTGATGGGGAGGAGGACTGAAAGCCACTCTAAATAATTATTTAATTTTTAAATGTCTAAATGTTCTGGCAGTCACCAAGCAATAAAGTCTATTTGAGATATTCACAATTATCTGCAGCACCATTGCTTCCTCTTCTCCTAAACTATAGCGGTTCAATTATTCTGCCTTTTATACTTGAGAAATAGAATTTTGAAGACTTGAAAGTTAATTTTTATAAACATTTGCTATTTTATTAATTTGCATTTTTATTATTCTGCAGATGGTTTTTCAAAGACTTCAGACTCTGCATCCTTTTAAAGAAAACATTTATCCAGACAGTGCTAGCAGAGTATACTATATAGCAGAATCATTTCCCCCCAAAATTGGCATTTATATTAGTTGTCTACAAAGAATCAGTAAAAAAAAATATTAAAAATTATCTCGAGAATGTAATTTGTATTGACTTAGAGTTTTTAAAAATTCATTTTGTCAACATTTTACTATTCAAACAGGTAGCCTGCAGGTTTGGCTTCTTTAGAGAATGTGAGCAGTGAAGTTGATTAGAGCCCTAAGTGGGAATTTGAAAATTAACCTGGCCTTATGACTTCGCTTATCCTTTATTTACAGCTCTTCATTCACTTATTTGTCTCCATTTATAATTCATCTTAGAAAATAGCTATCTGTTTTTATCAGAAACAGCACACCCCTGCTGTTGAGCTCACTTGAAGGTATATGCGAGGAATGCTGCTTATACTTTCTTCCAGCCATTAGGGCAGAGCCCAAGTCTGGCCCCAAATAGTTGTTACATACTATGAACCATTTGCTAGTCTTTGGTCCCTTCACTTTGCACATCATGCGAGGTGAACAGGGAAGTTTATTCAGCAGCATAGTTCTAAGCGCACTGTATAGTTGTGAACAAAATAAGTCCCTCTCCTCATGGGAGTTACATTCTGTTGAAATGTATTAGAGTAATGAAGGTATCCAAAACCACATTTCTCCTGGATTTTGAATAAGGTCTAGAAAGTTCAGTAGCCGGGCTCGTCGGCTCAGCCTGTAATGCTGCGCCTTGGGAGGCTGAGGTGAGTGAATTGCCTGAGCCCGCGGGTTCGAGACCCACCTGGGCAACTTGGCCTCATCTCCACAATAAAAATGAAAAATCAGCTGGGCGTGGTAGTGTGCGCCTGTCGTTCCTGCTACTCGGAAGGCTGAGGAGGAAGAATTGCCAGAGCCCAGCAGGTCGAGGCTGCGGTGGCCGGGAGCGGCCACTGCACTCCAGTCTGGGTGACAGAGTTGAGACTCCAACTCAAAAAAGAACGAAAAAAAAAAAAAGAAAGTTCAAAAACTTTGACTCAGATTTTTTGTCCCACGTAGCTAATCGCTACTCTGCCTAACAGATGTATGCGTTTCCGTGGATTTTGTTCCAGCAAAGAAATCCTGCCTGCACATTCAGTAATTTAGAACGTCCGTTGTCCATAGTGCACACTGCTAGGGTCAAGGTTGCTTTGTTTAAACGTCTTTTTAATGTTTTAAACTGGGATAGAGAGATAGATACAAAATGTTTGTTTGCTTCATAAAAATTAGTATGGCTGGTATCTATGTCATCGAATGCACAAAACAATAATAATAGGCGGCATACAGTGGCGCATGCTTTTAGTCCTACTCAGGAGGCTGAGGTGGAAAGACCTCTTGAGCCTTAGGCGTTCAAGGCTGTAGTGCACATTGATCATACCTGTGAGTAATCACTGCGCTGTAGCGTGGGCAACATAGTGAGAGTCCATCTCTAATAATAATAATATTGACCAACAGTGTGCCAATCACAGTTCTGAGTACTTTTCATTTATTAGCTCATTTGGGTTTCATAAGAACGCCAAGGGTACTGTTAATCGCCTCATTGTAAAGAGCAAGACAGTGAGGCACGTGTAGCTTAGGAAACTTTTCCAACATCATATAGCTGTAAGTAGCAACACTGCAATTTGATTGAAGCAGCATGACTCCAGAGCCCTACTCTTCACTGCTGCGCAATACTGCCCTGTCAGCCTGGCACATCAAGCTAATAATAGTCAAGAAGTCTGAGCTCTGCTATGTGATCTCCTTCGCTTTTTCCATCTGTGTGCCTCAGTTGCTCTTTATATGTAAAACATTTATTATACTGTCAGTTTCATATTAGCAGTGATGTCTGTTAAGTTCTTTAAACTCATATATAGAATCTGTACATTTTAAATGTAGCAGGTTTTAGATGAAGCTAGTCACAGGAAAGATGTCAGAGAAATATAATTGCTGTATATTTCTATACAGCCTGTAGAACAGTATTTTGATAGATTTTATTTCTTCTTGTCTTCATTTGGTAGAAAAGAGTGGTTGAACAGCTACGGAAGAACCTGATAGTAAAGCAAGAACAACCAGACAAGTTCCAAATACAGCCATTGCCACAATCTGAAAACAAACTACAAACAGCACAGCAGCAACCACTACAGCAGCTACAACAACAGCAGCAGTACCACCACCACCACGCCCAGCAGTCAGCTGTACCCTCTCCCAACTTGACTGCTTCACAGGTAAAAGTATGGATGGAGCGTTGCAGCCTGCATGTTGTAGATTGACTTGTTATTGGTCATGTGGAACTGGGTCCTGTCTCAAACTATACTAAGCTCAGCTAGAACTAAAGTTATTTTGGTTACATTTTTGTACTATAACCGGAATAAGTATCACTTGAAATCACTGGCAGAAAGAAATAGCATTACTAAGAAGCAAAAATTAAATGATATCCTGCCTATCCAAAGTCAGAGACTTAAAAAAAATTGCTTTTCTGCATTACTAAAGAATTAAATTCTTATTCTGAGTTTCTGGAGGTATTTATTTACACTTGTTTTAAAAGTTTGTGACGACCTTTTCTGGAATTGTTCTTCTGGAAGTCTAGCAATTAGGCATAGTACTGTTTTGGGACCAGGTATAAAGAAACATTCAAAAGAGCATTGTATTTCCCTAATTCATAGAAATAAAATATTTATTTTTAAGTCCATATGCATGAGTAAATGAATTTGTTCTAATACATTAATGGAAATCTGAAATGGAAGTTACAAGTCAAAACTAGAATTAAGGAGTGGGAGCTTAATTAACTTGGTGTAGCTGTGCAAATGTTTATACTGAAAAGGGCATTTAAACAAGCATATAATATAGATACTTAGGCAACCAAGATACACAAAAAGGGCATATTTGGAAATGACATTCAGTTAAGAAAATTATTCAAGCTTGATCTCTACACACCTATGTATAATATGGCTTACCTTTTAAAAAGGGATTCTTGAGTAGTGATTCTTGATCCTTGGGGATCACAGATCCCTTTAACACACTGCTGAAAGTTTGTATATCCATTCCCAGAAAAATATATATTCACACTTGATGCACTCATTTTTGCACACTTTAATTACTTTGGGATCTTCTGAAACCTAATGTGGATATCCCTCCTTCACCTACCAACACCAGATCTTCACTCTATCTGTGTATGTAGAAAAAAGATGAATAAAGTTCGCTTCAAGTTCACTTTACCATTCACTGTTTAGGACATTGGGCTGGTTCATATGCAATATTTTGCAAGTAAAGAATGAATTATTACTATAAGAAAATGACTAACGGTACTGGGAAACTATGGGGGGGAGGGGGAAGGGGTTAACAGTAGCAAATATCTGTCTGGGGATGGGGAAACACCTCTTATCAACAGGGTGCCTGAATGAAACGTAATTGTACACCTAACCCTTAACTGTACCCCACAAAACCATAATAAAAAATATTGATAAAAAAAAAAGAATGAATTATTTACAAAAACACTAAAGATGGTTAATATTTAATAGAGGTTACTATGTACTGGCCTAAGTGTTTTACATATATAATGGGCATGCTCCTTGCCCTAATCCCAAGAGGAAGGTATTGTTATTATTATCTCTGTTGTTTTAGAAGAGAAAGCTAAGGCACGAGATGTTATGTAACTTATCTAAGATCATAAAAGTAGTATGTGATGGAGCCAAGATTTGAACTCAGATGTTCTAGCTGAAAAAAATCTGTGCATTCAATTACTCTTCTATACTGCCATTCAATACCAAAAATAAAAAACAAGAAAAAGAAATGCCAGCACTCTATAAAACCAAATAAGGATAAAGAAAAATTCCTATTGTAAATCAGATAGCTAGAGCAGCCTAAGTACTTTTTACCATAATGACCACCCCAAGGCTATTTGGAAATTAGGCATTTGAAGCTGACTTTTAGAAACTCCTTACCAGGACTTGCATTACTTCTGAAATATTGCTTCTAGGATTGCTTTTATTGGGTTAGGTTGTTCTCTTTCCAAAGTACAGTTTGTCAGAAAGTGTTCACATGGAAAAAGTGTGGTTTGTTGTTTCCTGTTACATACAAGTTTTCTCTTAACCCATGGAAGCTGTCTGTTCAAATTACACTCCATGTTATACAAATCAAAGGAAATATTTATAAAATACTTACAACAGCTATTCCTGCTCTGGTGATCTGACCTCTGTGCTGCTTTGGGATGGTGTACGGCAAGGGGCCTGGGCTGTCCCCAAAACAGTGTTATATAGCATCATCTGGTAGCCCACCTGATATATTCAATTTAGCCAACCTTCATTTTATTGTTTTATTTGTTGTGAATTTTTAATGTTAAAAGCCAAAAGATCCTCTAGGTTTTTGATTTTGTAGTCAACTACCAATCAGTATTCATTGAACGTTCTCTGTGTGCTAGATTCTGGTATATACAGAGAGCAGTGGTCCCTGTCAGAAATCTAGTTTATCATGATAAGTAATTTTCATTCATTCTGTATTGAGTTCCCACTGTGTGCAATCACTGTGCTAGGTAATATGAAGGATAAATTTACAAAGATGGCCGTTTCCGTTTTTAAGAATTTAAAAAATCTGTAGAGAAAGAAGATGCAAACTGCTAACAATAATAAAAAGTACCAGTAAAGAGCTGTGAAAATACTAGAAGACAGTAAATTTCACCTTAGAGGGATCAGAAAGTGCTCTTCAAAGAGTTTCCATTTGAGCAGGGACTTGACAGGTGAATGGGATTTTAGTGACAGAGCAGAGGGGAAAGAGCATCAAGGTATAGAGAACTGTATGAACAAAAGTATGGCATCAGCAAAGTAATGCATAACTGGTGTGGCTGGGGTGTGGAGTCCATGAAGCAATGGAGAGGGAGATAAAGCCAGAGGGCAGGAAGGGGCTAGCTTGTGGTGGAAGCCCTCCAATACATGCCAAAACTTCTGGGTTTTTTGGCAGTCATAGAAAAGTCTTTAAAGATTCATGAGGGCAAGTGTAAATGAAAGGTTATATATGGCATATGTTCAATATGTAACTTCAGAATGGAGTGTTAAGTAGCAGTCCGAGTGGACCAGGAGGAGATACCAACGGGAGAAATGTTTGTTATTCTAAGTTGGGTGATTTGCATATACCAAGGCATAGAGGAAGCAAGGAGGAAACCTTTTGCGGGGCAGGTTCCCTTTACTTAGTTAACTTCAACACATACTTATATGTATATAAGCCTACAGAAATAGTAAAAGAATAAAACAGTTAAATATAGGTATACTGTTCAACCTATATTCGTAGCCCTCTCATTTTTAATGATATAATGCAAATGTTAAAAAAAATGCAGTAAGCCGGGCTTGGTGGCTCAACCTGTGAGCCCGTGGGTTCGAGACCCGTCTGGGCAACTTGTCGAGACCTCATCTCTACAATAAAACAAAAAATTAGCTGGGTGTGGTAGCGCATGCCTGTAGTTCCAGCTACTTGGAAGGCTGAGGCGGAAGGATCTCCAGAGCCCAGCAGTTCGAGGCTGCGGTGGCCGGGAGTGGTCACTGCACTCCAGTCTGGGCAACAGAGTGAGACTCCAACTCAAAAAAAAAAAAAAAATGCAGTTAATAAGACCAAACAAAAGTAAACCCTTGTGGACAAAAAGTGGGTTCTATTTGTGGCTGTTTGAGTATACAGCAGTGACTTTTCATTCAAGATTAAACAAGCAAAATAATCTAAAATAGATGTGGAGGTTAATTAGGTCCCATGGTAATAATTCCTCTAAGTTCTGATTTGTACATTGGACTCCATCTGTTTTAATTCAGTACCTCTTACTTTCTAAGTAAACAACAATAACTTAGCAAATAAATAAAAAGGATGTTGCCATTAGCACTATTTGCCATGCTGTGTATTTCTGCATTAACTTCTAGCCCATGTGATTCACATTTTGTCAAAATTAAAGAACCCCCTTATGAAACTCTGGAAAACTACTGTCTTCTCTTGAAGGTGATATACTTGGACACCACTAACTAGCCAATGACTGATCATGGCTTCCATAAAAATAATTTTCTTTGTTGTCAGATACGTTTCTTCTCTGTGTCTTCTTTTTCTCCTTCCAGAGCAGTTCAGATATTTTTTCATTAGCTTGGGATTTCAAACTTCTGGATTCCCTTTGTCATCGAAACCCTAATACTCCAGGAGTTTGGTTTATATTCTCAGAATAGAAGAAGCACCAGACTAGGAGTAAAGATCTAAGCAATGCCTGTGTCAATAAATAGTAAATTCATTCTTCAATAAGTTTTCATTGAAGTATGTAGTACTCGTTCTACTATACAAAGTTATATAGATGCTGGAATACACGCTGTAAAATTAGCCACAACTAAATGTTTATAAACTGGAATAAAACTGCTAACCTAAGATGTGAACAGATGTGTTAAGTTTCAGTGTTTTTTTTAAGTAGTTGGGTTAATGGTAAGTATATAATTCAGGTGCATTTGAGGTGTTAATATTTTCTAGAATAATCAGTTTAGAGTTATTCAAAATATTGACAGTGATTTGTTTGAAACAAAAAGTACATTGACCTCTTTTAAAGCAGTACCAACATGAGCAACTGTTTTTAAAATCTATGTCGGTGAATTCTGCTGACTGGAGCTTTACTCCCACAGCCCATGGTAGCACCAGGATCGAATGCCATCTGGTGTGATTTGCTCACTACTTCAGAAGTTCTTTGGACTGAAACATTTTAAATGGAAAAATAGAGCTAATATGCCATGTTTACTACAATATAAATAGCTGATGATATACAGTCAGTCCTTGCTGCTCTTCTGCTGTAACATTTCCTAATGATAACTTGCATTTGGCTTTTATTTGGTTTTCATCCCTGATTGAAAGTAGATGGCACACTACACCTCAAAATAAATAGCAGTGTTTCCCCTTCACCCCTATTTCACACTTGGGGAGGCAGTGCCAAAGAGATAGACCACTTAATGTTGTGTTGCATTGGAGAAGAGGAAACAAAGATTTGGGTGACTTTCTTTATGATATTAATGAAGAATGCTGATTAGGATGATGGGTCAGATGAGGCTACATTGTTAAATGTTTTGGTTAAAAGAAAAATACAAGGAAGATATTAAAATATTAGATATGCAAGCATAAGCAAATTTAAAAGGACCGAAATTCTGCCGTGCACCTTCTTGGACCACAGTGGAATAAAATAAACATTGACACCAACAAAGTCCCTCCAAAACCCACAAAGACATGGACACTAAACAGCACGATGCTAAGCAACTCCTGGGTCAATGATGACATCAAAACAGAGACCAAAAGGTACCTAGAAACAAATGAAAATGAAGAAACATCTTACCAAAATCTCTGGGACACCTTGAAAGCTGTAGTAAGAGGGGAATTTATATGCCTACAAACACACATGAAGAAAATGGAAGAATCACAAATTAACAACCTAACAAGCCACCTAAAGAAGCTGGAAAAGCAAGACCACAAAAACCCTAATTTCAGCAAAAGAATCCAGATCACCAAAATAAAAGCCCAAATCCAGGACATAGAAGACAAAAAGATAATACAAAAAATCAATGAAACAAAAAGCTGGTTCTTCGAAAGGATAAACAAGATCGGTGGTCCCCTAGCTAGAATGACCAAGAAAAAACGAGAAAAAAACCAAATAAGCACAATCAGAAACACAGAAGATGAAGTCACATCTGACCCTGAAGAAATACAAAAGATCATTAGAGACTACTATGTACACTTGTATGGAAACAAACTTGAAAACCTTAAGGAAATGGAGGACTTTCTGACATCACACAACCTACCTAGATTGGAACAAGAAGAAATTGAGACCCTAAATAGACCAATAACAATCAAGGAAATTGACTACATAATAAGAAAACTACCTACAAAAAAAGCCCTGGTCCAGATGGCTTTCCAGCAGAATTCTACAAGACATTTAAGGAGGAGCTGATACCAGTCCTACTGAAGGTATTTCAGGCGATTGAAAAAGATGGAATTCTCCCCAAATCATTTTACGAAGCCAACATCACATTGATACCCAAGCCAGGTAAAGATCCAACAAAGAAAGACAACTACAGGCCAATATCTTTGATGAACATAGATGCTAAAATTCTCAACAAGATCCTAGCAAACCGAATTCAGCAATACATCTCAAAAATCATCCACCATGACCAAGTAGGCTTCATTCCTGGGATGCAAGGCTGGTTCAACATTCGTAAAACCATAAATGTAATTAAATACATCAACAGATGTCAAAACAAAAACCACATGATTGTATCATTAGATGCAGAAAAAGCTTTTGATAAAATCCAGTACCCCTTCTTGATAAAAACCCTTGAACATCTAGGCATACGGGGAACATACCTCAAAATAGTAAAAGCCATCTACGAGAAGCCCACAGCCAGCATACTCCTAAATGGACAAAAATTGGAACCATTTCCCCTGAAAACTGGAACAAGACAAGGATGCCCACTCTCACCCCTCCTGTTCAACATAGTATTGGAAGTCCTGGCTCGAGCAATCAGAGAAGAGAAGGCAATCAGGGGTATCCAAATAGGAAAAGAGGAGGTCAAGTTATCTCTCTTTGCAAATGATATGATTGTGTACCTTGAAAACCCAAGAGAATCTGTCAAAAACCTCCTTACACTGATAAAGCCTTTGGCAAAGTCTCAGGATACAAAATAAATGTACAAAAGACAATCGCATTTCTCTACACCAATAATAAACAAATAGAAACCCAAATAAAAAACACAATTCCATTCACAATAGCCACCAAAAAAATGAAATACCTTGGCATCTTCCTAACCAGAGATGTGAAAGACCTTTACAATGAAAATTACAAAACACTGCTCAAAGAAATCAAAGATGACACAAACAAGTGGAAAAATATCCTATGCTCGTGGATTGGAAGAATCAACATTGTGAAGATGTCCATCTTACCTAAGGCAATCTACAAATTCAGTGCAATACCCATCAAATTACCAGCAACATTCTTCTCAGACCTAGAAAAGACAACACAGGATTTCATATGGAAACACAAACGTCCAAGAATAGCCAGAACAATCCTCAGCAAAAAAAAACAAAGCAGGTGGTATCACATCACCAGACTTCAAACTTTACTATAAAGCTACAGTCATCAAAACAGCTTGGTATTGGTATAGGAACAGGCATATAGATCAATGGAATAGAATTGAGATTCCAGAAGCAAAACCTCAATTTCTCAACTAACTCATCTTCGACAAGGCCTCCACCACCTACCACTCGGGAGAGGAGAACCTATTCAGTAAATGGTGCTGGGAAAACTGGCTGACCACATGCAGAAGATTGAAACAGGACCCCTATCTATCCCCATGCACAAAGGTTAACTCCAAATGGATCACAGACCTAAATGTAAAACCTCAAACCATAAGAACCTTAGAAAATGAAGGAAATACCCTCATGGAAATCGGAACTGGCATCCAATTCCTGAACAAAACCTGAAACCCACAGGTCATAAGAGAGAAGATAGACAAGTGGGACCTTATTAAACTGACAAGCTTCTGCAAGAAACCATCAAGAGAGCAGGGAGACAGCCTACAGACTGGGAAAAAATACTTGCCAACACCTGGTCTGACAAAGGCTTAACATCCTGGATCTATAAGGAACTAAAACGTGCTGAAAAGAAAAAAACAAACAACCCCATTATAAAATGGGCAAAAGATATGAACAGACACTTCTCAAAGGAAGACATCCGAGCAGCCAACAGACACATGAAAAAATGTTCAGCCTCACTAATCATCAGGGAGATGCAAATCAAAACCACACTGAGATACCACCTAACTCCAGTCAGAATGGCAATTATCAACAACTCAAAAAATAACAGCTGCTGGAGAGGGTGTGGCGAAAAGGGAACACTTCTACACTGTTGGTAGGAGTGTAAACTAGTGCAACCTCTGTGGAAAGCAGTGTGGCGATTCCTAAAAGCTCTAAATATCAACCTCCCATATGACCCTGCAATCCCCCTACTGGGAATATACCCTAAAGAACTCAAAAGATACCTGCTCATGTATGTTTATCGCAGTGTTGTTCACAGTAGCAAGAACCTGGAAACAACCATGCTGCCCATCAAAAGAGGACTGAATTTAAAAAATGTGGTACATATACACGATGGAATACTACGCAGCCATAAAAAAGAACAAAATCATGAATTTCGCAGCAACCTGGATGGAACTAGAGTCTATAATACTGAGTGACCTCTCACAGAAACAAAGATCCGAGTATCACATGTTCTCACTCATATAATGGACCTTGAACATCCAATGTAATACTATAAGAAAATGATTGATGATACTGGGAAACTATGGGGGAGAGGAGGATGGGATTAACAGTAGCGAATATCTGTCTGAGGATGGGGAAACGCCTCTTATCAACAGGGTGCCTGAATGAAATGTAATTGTATACCTAACCCTTAACTGTACCCCACAAAACCATAGTAAAAAATAATGATTAAAAAAAAAAAATCAGGTTTAAAAAAAAAAAAAAGTAATGTAAAAGATATTGTATAGCACATAGTCTTTTGTGTCTGGTTTCTTTCACTTAGCATTATGATCTTGAGATTCATCCGTGTGGTTTTAGGTATCAGTTGCTACTTTGTTTTTATTATGGAGTAGTATTTCATTGTATAGCTATTATACAATTTGTTTAAACATTTACTTGTTGGTGGACATTTGGCCCATTTCCTGTTTTTACTATAACGAATGAAATTGCTATACACATTCACGTGCAGGTGTGGACATATAGGTATTGAAATTTTTACTGAGTAAATACTTATATGTGAGATTACTGGATTATATGGTACATAAATATTTCACTTCGTAAGAAACCCCCATTTTGTATTATTTTGTATTCTGATGAATAATTATGAGAGTTCTAGTTGCTCTAAATCCTCGCCAGCATTTGGTATGGTCTGACTTTCAAATTTTAGCTCTTGTGATAGGTGTAGAGTGGTATCTTATTATGTGCTTTTGTTGCCTGTGATCAAATCTTACTGTGTTTTTAATATGCAATTTCCTGATGATTAATGACATGGAGCATCTTTTTCATAGACTTATTGCCATTCACATATCTTCTCTGGTAAATTGTCCATTCAAATATTTTGACCATTAAAAAAATAAGATTATGTTAAAAAAAATATTAGATATGTATTTACATAAGGCAGAAGATGGTAATAACAACTTAGAGCCAAACAACTTAATACACAAAAGTAGAACTTCATAGACACTGAAATAGAAGTTCATAAGAGAAGCCATCCAGATCTGTCCAGAAGAATGGTATGACTTTTACTGGTTTAGCACAGAGTTGTCCAGTGGGACTTTATGCAGTGTTGGCAATGCTGTCTATTTCCACTGTCCAGTTTGGTAACCACAACCACGTGAGGCTTTTGAACACTTGAAACGTAGCTAGTGTAACTGAGGAGCTGGTTTTTTAATTTTATTTTGTCCTAATTAATTTAATTTTAAATAGCCACTTGTGGCTAGAGGCTGCCAAATTGGACAGTGAAAATACACAGTAGGAAGAAAAAAGGGGACTAGTATAAAAATCAGAACCAATAACATAGACCAGATAAAATGTCATATTCCTGAAATGTCTGTATCTTAAGTGACCAGCAGCACCAGTTAAATGTGTGTGCCACACAAGTGGTTTGTTTATATTTTCTTATTTTATAACTGGCTCCTTTAATTATTCTAGTAAAAAGCCTAGAAAAGTACAGCTCCAAAGCTGCAATAGCACTTGTGGAGAGCATCAGCCAGGTCCTCTCACCTCAGCTCCTCCTCGGATCTCTAAGGCTTTTTGAAACTCAAATGTTTGCATCCACCTTGTCACATTTCACTGCATCTTTGATTACTTCTGTAGCAGTTCTCCAGAGTAAAGATTATAGGTAGTAATTCATATCCCTGTGGTGCCAAGAACTGGTATTTACTATACCAGTTCATTAATATGTTTCATTATCTGGAGCTTGGGATTTAGGCCTCTGAGGAGGTAACTGCTAATCCTCATGTGAGTTCCTTTCTCCTCTCCAGGCTGAAAAGACAGTTGTTTTTGGGCATCAGCTTTTTTGTCGCAGGAGGCAGATATCCAGAATTATATGATGATTTTCTTTATATTGGTGAGGTTGTAGCAACTAAGGATAGAGATGATATGTCCCTTTTCAACTTGTACAAAGTTTAAATTAATTGAGAGCAACTAGAAATAAGTACATTCATATTCTGTATCTGTAAATTCACCCCATTCATTGTTGAAAATCCTGTGCCCGTATTAGTGTGCAGTTATTACTATGAACCTGCCTATATACGAGTGATGCTAATTTGAGAACTTTCACAAACTAGAGATTGCCTTTCCCTATAGGAAGGAAAAGTGTGCTGTATATACACAAAATAAATGTTTTATACAGAGAAACCTGATTGATTATACGAATTATTATTTTGTTTTCTTTTGGGATTTAGCAGCATGTGGTTTAGTAGGATTTAGTTTATTGTTTAGTTTAGATTTAGTGTCCTAATATCTGTTCTCCATGTCTCCTAGAAGACTGTAACTACAGCTTCTATGATTACCACAAAGACACTACCTCTCGTCTTGAAAGCAGCAACTGCGACCATGCCTGCCTCTGTTGTGGGCCAGAGACCTACCATTGCTATGGTGACCGCCATCAACAGTCAGAAGGCTGTGCTCAGCACTGATGTGCAGAACACACCAGTCAACCTCCAGACTTCTAGTAAGGTCACTGGGCCTGGGACAGAGGCTGTCCAAATTGTGGCAAAAAACACAGTCACTCTGGTAAGCCAGCAGCTGCTACTCGTGTGTGCCCACATGAGAGAGTATAGGATATGCATTTTAGGCTCTTGCTGGATTTCTTAGTTTCCATTATCTAGCATACCAAATTCCCCTTCAGGGCTGACAAGGGAATATGGCATTTCTACTGTCTGTTCAAATAATTACAGAGGTGTTCAGACAATAAGGACCAAATTCAGTGCGTTATTTGAGTTCAAAGTATGACTTGCTTTGGGGCAAGAGGCATATACACACTGTTTTATTTCTCTCTCCCTCCATCTTCTCCACAGCTTTTCCTGTGAAACTTGAATGCTTAAACTCTCTTGTGCTATATTACTGCTTTGGGGAAAACTCCCTGATAATTCTTTTAGTTCACTGTCCCTTTAAATTGATTGCACCCAGGAAGTATTGGAGTTAGTTGGAGCACTTTTAAAATATTCAAGAAACTTACAAATTAAAAATGTCAGTATCCAAGTTCTATCAGAAAAAAAAGTACCTTAAAGGAGGAACAAAAATTGTTCATGAGACTTCTAGGATCAAGAAAACTGATGTTCTCAGAAGCTTGGGGAAAATATACCCAAAATTTGGTCTCAAGTTCCCTTCTTAAAATGGTATCTAAGAGTTCTTGGTGGCTTTTGAGTGTCCAATGATGAGTGGAACTAGAGAACAATAGAGGGAAGCTTCACCAGTTACCCAGGAATCCGTAGAGAAGCAACTGAATCTCAGCCAGATGCTGAGAATTAGCGCATTCTCTATAAGAATAAAGCAGTTTGCTGTTAGATAAAGGTCTCATATCAGGAAAAAGCCCATTTGGCTAGGCAACAAGTTTGATTTTACTTTGAATCCAGTCTTGACTTTTAAAATATGTAAATGCAAAAGTTCTTAAGTATCAAAGGAAGTGTCCTACATTAGGTGTATGGGGAAACAGAAGTGTCCCTGGTTTACTTTATAGGGTCAAGCATGCGAGTGGGAGAGTAAAAAAGTTTCCTAATGCAGTGTTAACTCAGTAACACCACAGTGAGAGCTTGTAGAAATTATTGTCTGATTCAAAGAATAGTGATGCTAAAAATATAGCTTTGATATTGAACAATGATTGTTCTCCCTGGCTTATTTATCTTCCCCGTTTTTTAGCAGGTTCAAGCAACACCTCCTCAGCCCATCAAAGTACCACAGTTTATTCCCCCTCCTAGACTCACTCCACGTCCAAACTTCCTTCCACAGGTGAGTAAACCAGTGAAAAGCCCAGTGATGGGTTAGATGGAACAAAAATCCTCATGGCTCTTTCTAAGCAGCCTGTAATGGGGCTTGTCAACTCAGCTGTATTTACATCCCATTTAGCTAAAAATTCTGACTGCTGATCTCTGTACTATGAAGAAGCTTATTTTATTTTATTATTTTAGAAGGTTATTTTATCATCATAATTTACTAACAATGACCAAAGGCAGTAGCAAGGGGAAGTGAAGTAAAAGGAAAATTTCCTGAATGTAAACTATTTAAAAGAACACCATTATAAGCCTTATAATGTTAACTTACTGGAAGAATTTAGCCAAAACTTGCCTCGCAGTGGGGAAAGAATGCATTTAGTGCTTTTTATTTGTTTCCTATATGCCAAAAAAGAGTAGGGAAGGAAATAGCAGCTAAGCCAACCAGTAGAAGCCATTTAGTTCTGCTCTGGACTATAATGAGCATTATGCTTAATGCAAAGCCTTGCTTATAAAGCCTTAGGCTAGGGGCTCTGTAAAGGGCACTCTCTACCGAGGCCCCAGCATCTCTGCTTGCCCATGCTCTGAGATTGTTCTTCAGCAATTAGGCTGACCCTCACCATTCTCAAGGCAGAATGTCAAGAATACCTCAGTCTAGACCTTAAGCAGTGTTGACTTGTTAAGTAGAAATGCTAAGAGTTCCTATCTGATGCCCTGAGTTCAGGCAAAGAGAGAAGAGGAAGAAATTTTGGGTTTAATGGCATAAATGATTTCCAGATAGCCTCTGGGGAGGGGATGAACAGTGCTAACATGAGATAAGATGATTTCAGTTATCTATCAGATAAATCCTTAACAAATACCTTGGGTAGCAAATATTGTATTGAGCATTATGGGTATGCCAGTTTTCAAGATAGTTCTCTGTCCTCGGAGTGCTTTAGACACATACACAGCTGATTACATTGCCCATTGTGGGAAGGGAAGTATAGGGTAGTCTAAGAACACTCGAGAGGGACACCTGCCCATTTTTAAGCGTATTAGGGAAGGTTTCTTCAAGGTTTTTTTTTTTTTTTGAAGAGTTGACATTCAGTCTGATCTAAAATCCTAGTAGAGTTAGCCTGACAAATTTTTGGAGGAAAAATAAAAATGTCCCAGGTAGAGGGCAAAACACATATGCACATCTAGGATGGAGATATGCATGTAAGTTTAAAGAACCAAAGGGCATTTGCTGTGGCTGAGCACAGAGGCCTGTGTGACTGATGCAGGCAGGTTAGAGATGAAGCTGGAGACGGCCATAGTGACCAGAGCCTTGTAGGATCTGTGAGAATTCATTAAGGCATTTTCAAGAAAGTACTTGATGTGATCAGATTTATGTTTTAGAAAATCATTGTGCAGAGAATAATTTGGAGACAGTCAAAACTGGGCGGGAAGTACAGTTAGGACATTCTCAATAATGATAATAGCTAATGTTTAGGGAATCTTGACACATACTAGGTACTGATCTAGGTACTTTACATGAGGTGTCTGTTTTAATCCTCACAACAACACTATGAAAAGTAGTTATTGCTCTTTTTAGGATAAGGAATGCGAAGTTTAGTTTATGTTTTTCAAACAGTGAGTCATGACCCATTTGTGGGCTATACAATCAATTTAGAAGATTGTAACCAGAGTGTTCAAATAAAATGAATAGAACAGAATAGGAAATATTAGAGTGCACAGCATATACGAGGGGGACCCAAAAACACCCGGAATTATTTTTTGGGAGGCAGGCCTCTTGTAGTACCAGCCTTCCCTGCTAGGTAAATGGCATCAGCTAGGAACCCATTGGCATCAGTGTACCACCTAGCGTTGTTGTATTCTGCTTCAGTGAATTTTTTTTTTTGAGATTCTTTCAACGTGTTTGCCCATTTCGTGATGGGTGATTTACGAGCGTACCTGCCCACACCGTGCTGAATGTTCAGTAGTTTCTGACCAAAGATGGCATGACGCCATGCCCCATCCCTCCTATTCATCCAGTCTCGCCTCTTGGGACTTCTTTGTTTCGCTGGATGAAAAAAGTCTTCAAAGGGAAACATTTTACCGATATGGAAACAAAAAACAGCAGAAGCACTAAAAGGCATCAAAATTGACAAACTCAAAAACTGTTTCAAGCAGTGGAAAAAGCATCTTGATAGGTGTATTGCATCAAACGGAGAGCACTTTAAAGGTAACTGAAGTATAAGCCTGTAAGAATAAACATACAACTTTTTACAAATAAATTCCGGTTTTTGGAGGTCCCCCTAGTATTCTACTTAATAAAGTTTTTGTTTTATAGAGATACAAAAATATGTCTATATGTACATACTGATTACAATGTAAAATGTATTTCCTATTATGAATAAGTAGCACCTTACAACAGAGTTGTTTAAGTTCAGCTAAGTATTCAGACCACCATGGGTCATTCAGACCTTTCATGGGCCACACTTGGCACCAGTCAGTACAGGACAGAAACTACAGCTTGTCAGGAAGGTATCATCAGACATTTTTCTTTAGTAGGTGTCACTACAGAAGTCCATATAGCTGTCCAGGGATAGCTCAGATGCAAAGAGATGAGATATTTATCTAGGACAGTGGGATAGCCAGCATGATTTTCAAGGCCCCCATAGTGGACATGCCCAAGTTACACAAGTCATCCTAGTTAGGGAAGCCTAAAGCATGATGTCTCATCAATATTTATAGTTCTCCCCATCCAGATTCGATTTAGCAGTAAGTGGTCATTTTTATCATAAGCAATGTTGCCTGGTAGCATAGTTGGCATTCTCACCCTTGTAAGGTTTCCAGAAGAACAGAGGAAAGGATTTTGTCCAAAGAGTCACAATTTTAAAACCTTGAAATTTTGGCTTAAGGAGATCAGGTATGTTGCCTTGAGGTTACACAGCTAGTGAGTGGTAGAACCAGGATTTGAACCCAGGCAAGGTTGACTTGAATATGTTTTTAACCACAATCTTACCACTACTACTGCCAGTCTCGCCTGCCCCCACCCCCCGGTAGTTTCCTGCTACTGTCAATCCTTTTCTTATAGTGGGAATCTGCTGGGGGAGAGGGAGGCACACCTCCTCAACAAGGGTACCTGCATAATGAACATCTGTATACCTAACCCTGAATTGTACCCCACATCTTTAAAATAAATGAAAATTAAAAAAAATTTTTTTACCACTATTTCAGTAAGCCAAACATAAGCTAGTACAGTGGGATTGCAAATAGAAAAAAATAGATTTGAGAAGTATTGAGGGGAGTAGAGGTATAGTAGGAAGTGTCAGGAATGATTCTGTGTCTTTTTGTTTGTTTTAAAGGCCATTTACTGAGGCAATTACAAGAGGAAGAGAGGGTTGGAGGAAGAAATTGATGAGTTTTAGACATGTCGATTTTGAACTTCTTGTGAAATATCTAAGTAGAGATGTCTAGTGGGCAGTTAAATATGATTCTGAAGTTCAGGAATTGTCTCTGGTCATGAGTTGAAAGTGTAAAAGTCTTCAATACGTGGAAGGGAGCTGAAGCCGTGGGATGGGCAAAAGCTCCAAAGGAAGAATGAGAACATTGGGAAGAAAAGGGATTTCAGAACAGAATCCTATGAAAAACATTTAGGATTGGCAGAGGTATAGTAGACCCACAAAGGAGACTGAGAGAAGGAGTGACCAAGAACAGGGGGTTGGAGGGCCAGAGATGGGGGAGATGTGGATATGAAGAGTTTAGAATGTGAAGTAAGGCCACAGGCAACATTATTATTATACTGGGCACAAGTTTGGGGTGGGACCCATCTCTGGATTAGGCCTTTGACTTCAGCCTAAAGAGATGGCATGGTATATGAGAGGGAGCTGAGGGTTTAGAATTAAAAGTACTGTGTTTCAGAATGGGATTTAGACCATCTTGAGAGCTGATGAGTCTTGTATAAGTTTATAAGACATCTGAGACCTATATAGCTAATAATACCAAAATGAACATTAACCAATGTTTGTATAAAATACCATTTCATACATCTAATGTGGAAGATTGGTAGTGTTTTACACTTGGAGGTCTTGAGTAGTTTCTTTAAGTAATACAATAATTATTCTCTCTTTCCCCTATAGGTTCGACCCAAGCCTGTGGCCCAGAATAACATTCCTATTGCCCCAGCACCTCCTCCCATGCTTGCAGCTCCTCAACTTATCCAGAGGCCCGTCATGCTGACCAAGTTCACCCCCACAACCCTTCCCACATCCCAGAATTCCATCCACCCCGTCCGTGTCGTCAATGGGCAGACTGCAACCATAGCCAAAACGTTCCCCATGGCCCAGCTCACCAGCATTGTGATAGCTACTCCAGGGACCAGACTTGCTGGACCTCAAACTGTACAGCTTAGCAAGCCAAGCCTTGAAAAACAGGTACAGGCAGAGTATGTACCTGCTCTGAGCAGTTGGCTTGCCTTTGAGGCATATGGCTGCTGGGCTGTCTCTAAATACATCTTCTCAAGGGCTCTTCATCTCAGCACTATTGTCAATAACCTGTTGCTTATCGTGTGATAATTCATCCACGTGCAAAAGGGCCATTCCTACTGAAGAAAGTTGGGTTGCTTTTCCCACCTTCTTGCAGATGGGTTCAGATTCCTGTGTGAGTGAGCTCCCCCTGCTGGTTTTGATCAGAAATTCACAGAGAGGCTCTGCTGCCTTCAGTCAGGAAGCACAGATGAGGTTGTAAACAGAAAACGCTGTATTAGTTTTGACCCAGTTAGAATCCAGATGAAGATATGATTGTGAAAGTCAGAAAGAATAAACAAAACAGAGAAAAAGGATTTCATTTCAAAGATTTTTATTTGTCATTACAGATAATGAGGAACAAAGCAGAAAACTTAAAATTTCCAAAAGCATTCTTTTAACTTTAGAGGATGTAGGCATTTTAGCTCAAATATTGAAACCTTTCATTTATATTTTCTGGAGTCAGATTTGTCCCTTAAAAAATGAGGCTAGAGAAATACAGGTAACCTCCAAAAATACTTAAAGTTACCATAGCAGAAATACCTCTAAAAACAACAAAAAGGATTTATAGAGTTTATCCTATTTGAAAAAAGATTAGGGATAAGAAAGAATAACTTTGCAAAGAAAAGCATCCTCTTCAAGAAAGTTACTTTAAAAAGTAATTGACCTAATTCTGGTTGCTCAGGCTTGACTTCTCATTCACCTGAAAATAATCTCTGGTGATCCTGAATCTTCTGCTTTTGAATGGCAGACCATGATTCAGAGAGGCAGTTCAGATGACGGGAAATGTTGAAAAGGCTTCCTGCTGCCTTGGTCTTTTTGGACAGAAGAGCCTATACATAGAGCACTAAGCCTTAAACCCAGGCAGCTCATAAATGCAGCAGACCTTGCACTCAGAGAAGCTGGGTACCAAAATCTTGTGCTCATAAAACATAAGAGCACATTTCTATTCCTGGAAAAACTGCTCAAACATCAGTGCTTTGAGGAACATTCAGAAATAAATTAATTACATATATTTTAGGTTAGAAATTTTCAAACTTCCAACAGAACTTTGGTATTAAAATATTGAAAGTCCAATGTGCACGCTTAGGAGTTTGGATGGGGGTATGTCTTGTGTTGGCTTTCAAAGAATATCTGAGGAACCTTCACATTCCACAGAATGTGGTTTCACAATACTATTTTAGATTACTAAATATTATTTCTCTTTCACTTCTTTTTTGATAAAGGTATTTTCAGGAGACAAAATTATTTCAGTTTCATTTTACTTGTATATTACTTTTAAAAAAATTACAATGGTAATACATGTTTATTTATTTATTTTTTGAGTTGGAGTCTCACTCCATCGCCCAGGCTGGAGTGCGGCAACATGCTCACGGCCACCCCAGTGTCAACCTGCTGGGTCCAGGTGAGCTTTCTGCTCAGCCTTCCAAGTAGCTGGAACTACAGGTACGCGCTACCACACCTGGCTGATTTTTTTTATTTATTGTAGAGATGAGGTCTTGCTAAGTGGCCCAGGCTGTTCTCGAACCCATGGGCTCAGGCAGTCCCCTCACCTCGTCTCCCAAAGTGCTGAGATTATAGGCTTGAGCCACCGTGCCCAGCTTATGTTTATTTTTAACGCAAATTCAAGCCTTACAAAAATAAACTTTGGAAAGTGCCCTTCACCATAATCTAAAGAGAAAGTAAATGCTCCATAATTTTATCATACTTTTGCCCCCAAGAGTTAATTGCTGTTAACAATTCAAATTATATTATATGCAGTTGTGGAACTTTTTAAAAGCAGACAACAAAGTCAGAGTGACTTGTGTTGTTTTCCACTTAATAGATCTTCAGCATCTTTTCGTGTCCTGGTCTTTGTATTGATAGGACTTTTAATTTTAATTATAGTACCACAAAAAGATATCCATGAATTCCTAAGCTTTTTTTTTTTTTAAAAATTCTTCTGTAGCAGTAAACTCCACAGTCTCTCTTCTTTTTGGTCCAATAGAGGAATTCAGTCACTACTATTTTAGTTGGGCAGCAACCTGGCATAATAGTCTTACGAGTTACCAAACCCGGTCATCAGGGATTCTCTTTATACTCAGATGCTATTCTCAGAAGTCTCTTACTTCAGATCTTTCTACTATCCTTCTTTTCTAATTTATATTTCATTTTTAATGTCACATTTATAGCCATTAATGGATGGACTGAGAGTAAAGTATATAGCCATGGAATACCTGTTCACACCTGTTCACAGAGTTACCACACATTCTCTGTGTGACCAGGCTAAATGGGTTTCTTTCTGCTTTCTGCCGTTTCCTTAGGGTAATAACAAAATTCATTTAATAAAATGTGTGAAGTGTCAGCTGCTGTGCTGCATGTGGTGTCTGTATACAAGGGTGGATGAACCAAAACTGATACCCTCACAGAACTCAGTCCCTAGTATATTTGGCGCAGGTACTGTACCTCCGGGGAAGGAAGCATGGCAAATTGTGTAGATCCGGTGGCCTCCCACATCAGCATAGGAAGGGGAGAAGGCAGCGCCAGGTATAACATCTTCTTCCCTTGTCAGGCATAACCAACTTTCTTATTCGCCCCATATAAGAAGTCTTAGCTCTTATTAGAGACTACATTGTGCTCTGAGGAAATGAGTGGTAGGGTTTAAAGAACTTTGAGGCTAACAACAACATATTTTGGACAGAAAAGTAGATGAAGCCCCCACATCACCTCTCTTTGTGTCCTTGTCTTCTCCAGCCCTCTATGAAATGGGACTAACACCTATTGGTGATGAAATGAGATAGATTGTTTAATGTTTACTGGACTATACTCCATGCAGCAAGTTCTTGGGAATGATGTTCCTTTCTTCTCCACCTTACCTCACACCCTGCAACAAAAACCTCTGGGTATATCTCTCCAAGGCTGAGCTACTGAAAAAAATCCAAGGTTCTGTGGGGAAAAATGACCAGATTGCCCCTACTTACATCTGTGTTTTTCATAGGAACCTGCATGATATCCTCTAAAAAAAAGAAATGCCCACAAGATAAGAATGTTACCCAATGTTTTATCTTCAAATCCCAGTTTTCCCCATTAGTAAACTTGAACTAATGAGTCCCCATTCACATTTAATACTGGTGCTATAGTAGGGGAAATTCATCCAGGTGACCAAATAATGGATTTTGCTTTGCTTTCAATCCAAACTTATTTAATCTTGATTAACGAAACTATTTGGACATTTATTTATTTGCACATGCCTAACTCTCGTGTTTCAGGCAGCCAAGTCTCAGAAGGTGAATCTGAAATTCAAGGTATTATTGATAAACTTAGTTTGAGATTTGTGCACAGTTTTTGGATTCTATCTTTTATGATACCAAAAAGAACAGGAGTTGCAAACTGAAATAGCCATGGGTTCAAAGAAGGAAGCGAAAATGAGTAAAGCAGGCTAGGAGTAAACAAATGGACTTTTTATTTTTCCACTTTAATGGAAACAGGAGTACAAAACATTTCTCACTTTTATTCTTAATTCCTTTTAAAAATAATAAGTAAGACAAGCATGATAATAATTGACAATAGAAAGTGGAAGAAACTGGTAAACTCTGGAGTGAAATGCTCCATTTCAAGGAAGCAGCTGCTTTGTGGCAATAACCACATTTTATCATATGGAAACTTCCTCAAAAAACCCCGAAATCCAGATTTTTAAAAATTTTTTTATTTTTATTTTTTTTTTGAGTCAGAGTCTCACTCTGTCCCCTAGGCTGGAGTGCAGTGGCACACTCACGGCCACCCCAGGGGCGATCAACTGGGCTCAGGTAATCCTTGTGCCTCAGCCTTTCAAGTAGCCAGAACTACAGGCATGTGCTACCACATGCCTGTAGTTTTTTTTGTTCTTGTTTTGATATATTGTAGAGACGAGTCTCACTAAGTTGCCCAGGCTGGTCTCGAACTCCTGGGCTCAGGCAGTAGTCTCACCTCTACCTCCCAAAGTGCTGGGACTTGAACCACCATTCCCAGCCCAGATGTTTTGAAGAGTTGCCTGATTGTTAAAATACTGATAACTGTTTAGACACCATGTTGGCAAAAAATAACATCTACAGGGCAGCTTCAAGTCTGGATAATGGTTTATAATCTCTGATAGAGACTAAACTTTTAGATTAATCTTTGTTTCCTATCCTACTTTTTCTTTTAAGGTGAAATTCACTTCACATGAAATTAACCATTTCAAAGTGAGCAATCCACTGGCATTTAGTACATTCACAGTGTTGTATAAACACCATTCATCTAGTTCTAAAACATTTTTATTATCCTCCAAATAAGATCCAGTATCCATTAAGTATTTACTTTGTATTTGTCCTCCTGCCCCTGGCAGTCACCAGTCTACATTTCTCTACATTTACCTGTCTAGATGTATCGTATAAATAGAATCATGCAATATGTAACTTCTTATTTCTAGCCTCTTTTACTTAGCACAATGTTTTTGAGATTCATCCACATTGTAACATGTATCAGTGATTCTTTTCTTTTTAATGACTGGTTAATATTCCATTATATGTATATACCACAATTTAATGATTCATTCATTTCTTGATAGACATAGGAAGACAGAAATATTTTCTACTTTTTGGCTATTGTGAATAGTACTGTTGTGAACATTTCATGCACAAGCATTTGTATGAATACCTGTTTTTCAGTTCTCTGGGGCCTATACCTAAGAGTGGAATTGCTAGGTCATATGGTAATTCTCAAGTATTTGAGGAACTGCCAAACTGTTTTCCACAGCAGCTTAATCATTTTTTATTCCCAACAGCAATGTAGGAGCATTCTATTTTCTCCATATGCTTGCCAACATTTATTATTTTCCTTTTTTGTTTTGTTTTGTTAATAGCCATCCCAGTGGGTGTGAAGTAGTATGGCATTGTTATTTGATTTGTGTTTCCCCAATGACAAATGATGCTGGGCGTCTTTTCATGTGCTTGTTGGCCATTTGTATGTATATCTTTGGAGAAAGAATTGAAATCCTTTGCCAATTTTTAAATCAGATTGCTTGTTTTCTGTTGTTGAGTTGCAAGAACTCTTTATATAATCTGAATACTAGATCCTTACCAGATTTATGATTTGCAGATATTTTCTACTATTTTATAGGCTGTCTTTTCACTTTCTTGATACTGTCATTTGTTGCATAGTTGATGCACAGTGGATTTTTGTCTTGATCTTGTACCATACAACTTTAGTGAATTCAATAATTAGCTCTTGTAGTTGTTTTAGGGATTCTTTGAGGTTTTCTGTATGTAGGGCCGTGTCATTTACGTCTCCTTTGGGTGACTTATATTTATTTTTCTTGCCTAATTGCTCTGGTTAGCATTTCCACCACATTGTTGAAAAATAGTGGTGAAATTGAATTATCCTATGCTGATCTCAGGGGAAAAGCTTTTAGTGTTCCACCATTTATTATGATGCTAGCTGTGGTGTTTCATAAATGTCTTGATGAAGTTGAAGAAGAAGTTCACTTTTATTCCAAGTTTTCTGAGATTTTTTTTTTTATCATGAATAGCTGGACATTTTAAAAATAAAAATTATATAAGGGGACCAAAAGAAGAATTTATTTATTTAAAAATTGTGTATTCTTACACATTTAAACTTCAGTCACCTTTATAGGGCTCTCCATTTCATGCAATACACCTAGTGAGATTCTTTTTCCACTGCTCAGAACAATTTTTGAGCTTGTCGATTTTTATGCCTTTTAGTGCTTCTGTGTTTTTTGTTTCACCTCTTCCACATTGCCAAAACATTTTCCTGTGAAGATTTTTTTTCATCAGAGAAACAAACAAGTTGCTTGGGGCAAGATTGTATGAATAGTGAGGGTGGGGCATGGGCCTTTTGCTGTTTTTTAGTTTTAAAAAACTGCTAAATTTCCTGTGTGGTGTGGGCAGCTACTCTTGTAAATCATTCATCATGAAATGGGCAAACACGTTGAATGAATCTCAAAAAAATTTAATGAAGCTAAATGCACTCCCTCACAACAGTGCTAACTGGTACACTGATGCTGATGGGTTCCTAGAACACCTACCTAGTGGGGAAGCCTGTACTACAAGGGACCCACCCTCCAAAAGATAACTTTGGGTTTTTGGGGGGATTCCCCCCATGTACATATTTAAGGTATAGCAAGATGATTGTACATAAATGTAGTGAGATGATTACTAGAGGCAAGCTAATTAATATGTCTCTCTCTTCATATAGTTATTTACCTTTTTGTGTGTGTAGTGGGGTTGTTGGATTTTGACAGATGCTTTTTCTGCACCAGTTGAGATGATCTGGTATATTTTCCCCCTTGTTTCTATTAATGTGGTATATTACATTGATTTTACTTCTCTTAAACCATTCTTCCATTTCTGAAATAAACCCGGCTTTGTCAGGGTGTATCATCCTTTTAATATTTAGTTTACTGATATTTTGTTGAGGATTTTTACATCTACATTCATAAGAGATGTTGGTCTATAATTTTCTATTCTTGTTATTTTGTTTTAACCTTGATATGATAGTCATGCTGGCCTCATAGAATGAATTGGGATTCTGTTTTTTTGGAACTTGAGGATTGGTGCCAATTCCTCTTTAAATGCTTGGTAAGAATTTACTAATGGCTAGGCATGGTGGCTCAAGCTGTAATTCCAGCACTTTGGGAGGCCGAGGTCAGAAGATTGCCCGAGTCCAGGGGTTCAAGACCAGCCTGGGCAACTTAGTACGACCTTGTCTCTACAATAAGTCAAAAAATTAACCAGGCGTGGTGGTGCATGCCTGTAGTTCCAGCTACTTGGGAGACTGAGGTGGAAGGATTGCCTGATCCCAGCAGGCTGAGTCTGTGATGTCTGTGAGCTTGCCACTGCACACAGCCTGGGCAACAGAGTGTGACTCCAACTCAAAAAAAAAGAAAAATAATTCACTAATGAAGCCAATTGGTCCTGTACTTTTTCTTTTTGAAGGTAGAATCTTAATTACTGTTTTAATCCCTTTAGTTATAGGTGTGCTGAGATAATGCGTGTTTTTCTAAGAATTTGTCCATTTCACCTATGTTATCTAGTTTGTTGGCAGCAATTGTTAAAATTGCTCAGTTCATTCTCTTATTTCTATTTTTTTAAGATTGATGGTAATGTTCCCACGTTCATTTTTTGTTTTAATTATTTGTACCTTTTCTCCTAGTTAATCTAACCAAAGGTTTGTCAACTTTGCTGATTTTTTTTTTTCAAAGAGTCTTCTTTTGGTGATTCTGTTCTCTATTTCATTCATGAACTAGTCTTTATTATGGCCTTTCTTCTGCTAACTTTGAATTTAGTTCTTTTTCTGTTTCTTGGGTTATTGATTTGAAATCATCTTATTTGTATAAATGTGTAGAGGCAAGGTCTCGCTATGTTGCCTAGGCTAGTCTCAAGCTCCTGAGCTTAAGCAGTCCTCATGCCTGCCTCAGCCTACCAAAGTGCTGAGATGATGTGAGCCACCGTGCCCAGCCGAGATATTTTTAATGTAAACTGTTAACAGCTATAAATTTCCCTCTGAGCACTGCTTTCCCAGCATCATACACATTTTAGTATGATGTATTTTTATTTTCATTTCCCTCAAAGTCTTTTGTAATTTCTCTACTAATTTCTTCTTTGATCCATTTGTTATTTAAGAGTATGTTGTGTTTTTTTTGGGGTTTTTTTTGTTTTGTTTTGTTTTTTGAGTTGGAGTCTCACTCAGTCGCCCAGATTGGAGTGCAGTGGTCGCTCCCAGCCACCGCAGCCTCGACCTGCTGGGCTCCGGTGATCCTTCCACCTCTGCCTTCCAAGTAGCTGGAACTACAGGCGTGCGCTACCATGCCCGGCTAATTTTTTTGATTTGTTGTAGAGATGAGGTCTCGCCAAGTTGCCCAGGTGGGTCTCAAACCCTCAGGCTCAGGCAATTCACTCACCTTGGCCTCCCAAAGCAAGGGATTACAGGCTGAGCCACCGATCCCGGCCGAGTATGTTATTTAATTTCCACGTACTTGTGAGTTTTCTGATTTTCTTTCTGTTATTAATTTCTATCATTTTTTCCATTGTGGCCAGGGAAGATACTTTATATGATTCCAATCTTTTTAAATGTATTAAGATTTGTTTTGTGGCCTAACATATGGTTTATTCTGGAGAACTTTTCATGTACACTTGATAAAACTATGTGGCTGCTGCTGTTGAGTGCAGTGTTCTTTATATGTCTGATCAGTCTAGTTGGTTTATAGTGTCGTTCAGGTATCCTGTGACCTTATTAATCTTTTATCTGAGTTTTATCCATTATTCAAAGTGGGATATTGAAATCTCCAGCTATTATTGTAGAACTTTTTCTTTTCAATTGTGTTATTATTTGCATTATATACTTTGGGGCTCTGCTGTTTGGTGCATATATGTTTATAACTGTTATGTCTTCTTTTTTAATTGACTCTTTTGTCAGTATATAGTGACTGTCTCTTGTAACAATTGTTGATTTTAAGTTACTCTTGTTTAATAGTAGTATAGCCAATCCTGCACTCTTTTGGTCACTATTTGCATGAAGTATCTTTTTCTAATCCTTTTTTGGTCTTTTGCTCTAAAATGAGTCTCCCACATACAGTACATAGTTAAATCATGTATTTTATCTATTCCACCATTCTGTTTTTTATTGCTGAGTTTAATTCAGCTACATTTAAGTGATTACTGATAAGGAAGGGCTAATGCCATTTTGCTATTTGTGTTCTACATATCTTATGTCTTTTTTGTTCTCTTATGCCTTTTTTGTTTTTCCTCAAATACTGTCTTCTTTTGTGTTTGGTATTTTTTTCTAGTGTACTCCTTTCATACTTTTCTCATTTCCTTTTCTGTATATTTATTTTCTTAATGGTTACCATGGGGATAACAGTTAACATTCATAATTTTTTTTAACAATCTAGCTTGAATTAATCCCAACTTAGATTTTAAAAATCTCTTCTTCTGTATATCTTTATCCATCTCATTATATTATTGTCACACATTACATCTTATACATTGTGTGCTTACTAATATAGATTTACAATTATTTTGTGTATTTGTCTTTTAAGTCATATATATAACAAAGAGAAATTAAAAGCAGAAAGTACAATAATATAGCTCTTTTATTTACTCATGCAATTACCTTTACTGGAGTTCTCATTTCTTCATATGACTTCAAGTTACTGTCTAGTGTTTTTTCGTTTCAGCCTGAAGGACTCCCTTTAATGTTTCTTTTAGGGCAGGTACTAGCAGTGAATGCCTTCTACTTTTTGTTAATCTGTGAATGTCCTGATTTCTCCATTTTTAAAGAATTGTTTTGCAGAATTTAGAATTCTTGATTGATAGAGTCCCCCACCCCCACCCCCACCCCCACCCTCATACCTTGAATATATCATTCTGCTGCCTTCTGGTCTGCAGCTTAACTGGGTGGCTCTGGCTCAAGGGCCCTCACAAGTTTTCAGAATGGTTGACTAGGACTGTAGTGATCTTAAGGCTCATGTAGAGGTAAATGATCGCTTCTGAGCTTGGTTATATAGTTGTTGGCAGGCCCTGCTTCTTCACTGGCTGTTGGCTAGAGATTCCGTCCTTACCACTTGGGTCTCTCTGTAGTGCTGCTTACAACATAGCATCCAGCTTTCCCCAAGCAAGAAAGACGCCCTCCCTAAAGTTTTGATTGTATTACTTTTATTTATTTATTTATTTGGATACTCTTTTGTATTCTTTATCTAAACACTGAGATAATTGTGCTTTTCCTCCTCGAAAGAGAGAAATTTGAACCATAGATTCTAATTTTCTAGTGGAGAGGAATTGATTTGCTCTTCCCCAAAGGCATTGCCACGAAGTGCTTTACACAGCATTAGAAGTGGAAATAAGAAACTCCAGGAAACTTCACACCGTGCCTTGGAACGGAGCAGCACACCCTTACAGTTGACCTTTTCTTTTCCCTCCTTCCTCATACTTCTGTCCTTCCACATTCAAAAAGCCATGAAAATAAGCTTTCCAGGCATCCAGGACTTAAAAGTCACTATGAGCTACTTTCCCACTGGTAGTTTGATTTATGGAGGAAATTTGTCCTTTTTGGTGTGTGGGTGAGAGAGAGGGGGGTGGGGAAAGACCTGAGTGATTCTCCCTTAGGTCGTGTTCTTTACGCAGAAGGTCGGTCATCTCTTTACTGTGTACTTGCTCTACATGAGGTACTATACTAGCCACAAAGGGGTCCAAAACCAAGGAGTATATGAAAAAAAATCCCCACTCTTGAACAGCTCTTAGTGTAAAAGGGGAAATATGACAGGACACCAGCAGGGGAAAAAAGTACCAGGCAGCATTTGTGCCCCAGAGCAGTGGTTGCCACAGTATTGATAAGGCAGCTGCTTATAGTTTCCCTATGTAATAACGTAAGAAGTAAAAGGGAAACCTAGAAGCGGCCAGGAAAAAAGTGAAAGATCCTTGTGTTTGTGTTGGTTTTTCAGACCTAGTAAGATATTTCCAGCATAATGATTTTTGAGAATTTCTGATGTTTGTAGAATAAAAGTCTTTCACTTAGCTCATGTCCATCAACAACCAGACAATTGTGTTCTTATTTATTTAATTATTGTTGTCATATAAAAAGACCATTACTGCCGGGCTAGGTGGCTCAGCCTGTAATCCCATGCCTTTGGGAGGCTGAGGTGAGTGGATTGCCTGAGCCCGTGGGTTCGAGACCTGCCTGGGCAGTGAGACCTCATCTCTACAATAAATTAAAAAATCAGCCGGGCGTGGTAGTGCATGCCTGTAATTCCGGCTACTGGGAAGGCTGAGGCGGAAGGATCGCCGGAGCCCAGCAGGCCGAGGCTGCGGTGGCCGGGAGCGGCCACTGCACTCCAGTCTGGGCGACAGAGTGAGACTCCAACTCAAAAAAAAAAAAAGACCATTACTCCTACATTTTTTTAATTTTAAAAAAGTAAACTAGGTTTGCATTTGTGTTACAGTTGGATATCCACTGTTCTAAAATTATTTCAGTATTTACAGGGGGCTTCATAAAATGAATTACCCATTGGGTCATGTTTAAAATAGTAATGCAAGCCCGTCTACCAGTGTTCTAACTACCTTTTGTGTTTAAGACGGTATAGTGTTTCCTCTGCGTGAGTGGATGCTTCTGGAGAAGTCGGGAATAATTAGGATGTCACACTGTTACCAGGTGGCCCTTCCTTGGCAATTTAACTTCTTCTCTAATGGGTGATATAGGCAGGCTTTCACTATTCCAAGTAAGGGTACTTCTGAGACTCTCTTAGATTACGAATATCTCTGAAATAGAAGAGTGTGTACATAAAATGTTTCCAACATCTTTCTGATCTTAAGCATGCTGTGGTCTGGAACGTGACCTGTATATAACATCTGTGGGCTTGTTTCTGGGAAACTACCCCCACATCCTAAAATGCATTGAAGTCAGAAAGAGCAGCTTGTATTTCATTTTTATACATAGAGATTAAACCATGAATTTTTCTTTCCTTATAATTTGGGCTATTGTATTTATAGATTAATATTCACTGTATTTATGTAATTTCATAACTTCACCTGGGGCTTTACATTTCACTTCCCTCTTCCCCCAATGAAATCCATAATATTGACTCCTTTATTAATATGATCCAAATTTGAGTACATTCTTATTGACTTCTGTTAAACTGTTGATTTTTTTTCCTTTAGATAATGAATTCTGAATTTTAATTTAATTTTTTTTCTCCCAGACAGTTAAATCTCACACAGAAACAGATGAGAAACAAACAGAGAGCCGTACCATCACCCCACCTGCTGCACCCAAACCAAAACGGGAAGAGAACCCTCAGGTAGGCCTGTCTCTCCAAAGGCAGGGGGCTCAGTCTACAATGTGTATTCTCACATACCAAGAGGAACACCTGCTCTCTGAATCATTTGATATTTCTTTTCTTATGCTTTTTCATTAAGCAACCATGTTACTGCCAAGTCAGGTTGACCTGGGGCAGATTTCTTAGAGTATAGTCTTGAAGACCCATACACTGGCACATAGGCCTTTTGATTGTTTCAAAGGAAAAGTTTTGAAGTGATATTCTTTATATATGTGTTAGAAATTTGCAGTCCGCCATGGTAATCCCAGTAGTTTAGGAGGCTGAAGTGGGAGGGTCGCTTGAGCCTTGGAGTTCTAGTGCAACCTGAGCAACATAGTGAGATCTCGTTGCTACAAAAAATTCTAAAAGTAACTGAGATTGGTGGCACATGCCAGTAGTCCCAACTACTCAGGAGGCTGAGGTGGACTGATTGCCTGAGCTCAGGAGATTGAGGCTACAGTAAGCCCTGATCATGCCACTGCACTTCAGCCTGGGTGACAGAGTGAGACCCTAACTCAAAAAAAAAAATTGCTAAAAAAAATTGTTAATGATAATTTTCCCAGCTATCCCATTCCATTTCCAGTCATTATTACATTGTGTTTGTCTCAGCCAACATTTATAAGATGTTCAGTTTACTCAGCTAATATCTATTTATATTATTGATTACAGTTTTTGTTGTTGTTTGAGTTGAAGTCTCATTCTGTCCCCCAGACTGGAGTGTTAGTGGCATGCTCACGGCCACCGCAACCTCGACCTGCTGGATTCTGGCTATCCTTCTGTCTCCGCCTTCCAAGTAGCTGGAACTAACAGGCATGCACCACCACACCCAGCTAATTTTTGATTTACTGTAGAAACGAGGTCTCATCAAGTTGCCCGGGCTGGTCTTGAACCCCTGGGCTCTGACAATCTTCTCGCCTCAAAGTGCTAGAATTACAGGCATGAGCCACTGTGCCGACTGATTACAGTTATTAAATATACATTTATGTAGTATTGTTTTGCATTAGAACCCCAAATCCCAAGTGAAGCAGTAACTCAAAGTAATTTATTGAAGCATAAAAGTAGGGATGAAAATAGTAACATCTATGCTACAATTTAGGATAGGATTATAAACAAAATAGCAAATAGGACCCTGGTATAAATATAGAATGTGAATCTGTGTCCTCGGACAAGAGAACGTTTTTTTAGTTTGATGCTTTTGCACAAGCAGCTGTAAAAGAAAAATGTAGACAGGTAATATGATGATGAATATCTGATAGTTAGATTTTATTTGACCAGTAATCCATTTCCCTCTATTTTCAGTGCATTCTTTGTAATGAAACCATGTCAAATAGTGGCATGAAGCCATCAAAGCTTCATGTCACTTTTTTAAAAGCAGTGATTTATTGAACCAGTCCAGGTTTTTCTAAAACGTCAGAATATAATTTTTTTCTGATATGAAATGAATTGTTTTTAACTTTTATCTTTAAAGAAGTGACCAAAACTTGAACCAAAAAGAGGTACTAGTCACACAAATTGCCAAGAAACTTAAAAACCGTCCGCAAAGTTAGTGACAAGTGTTATACTCAAAGGAGGAAAAATAGAACAAACTGCGAGCAAAATTTTCTTATTAAAAGAAACTGAAGGATATCTTGTGTCTGTGGCACACAGTGTGGGCAAGCAAGCACCATCAAGTGCAGCAGCAGGTATTTCTTCTTCTAGTTGGTGAAAATCACTGCCATAAGGAGAGCAAATTAGCTCTTGGCATATCTGAGGTAGATATATATGGCAAAAGTTCTTGACGACTTTTTATTCTATCAGTGAAAATCCATTCCACAAGGAATCAAGATTTTTTAAAATTTTATAATTATTTTATGAGCTTGATCTACATTGGCAAAGATGAGAGGCCAAGAAGAGTACCTCTGAATGTCAGGTCACACTCTGCTTTATCTACACAACAGTTGAAGGAATAGTGAAAATTGGGAATGTAATCAATTGGCAACCATGAAATGTATGCCATTTACATACAGTCTAGAAAATAGGTGAGTCCAAGACCACTTTTCTTGCCAGACTACTCTGACTGTCAAAGGGAGATAGGTGCCTACCTGTTTTTGAAGAAAGAAAGAAAATAAAAACACTTCTTCAGGACTCTTGAAAGTACCCTTCTTGGCCTGTCACATCAACTCATCTTTGCCAATCTAGGTCAAGCTCACAAAATAATTATTAAACGAGAAAGAAAAAAAACAAAAACCTGCTCCTTTGTGGAATAGATGTTCATTGATAGAATAAAAAGTTGTCAAGAACTTTGTGCCAAGCGCTAATTTTTACTCTCTTTATGGCAGTGATTTTGTCCAACTAGAAGGTGAAAGGACTCTCTATAGATAGAGTCCTGGAGATATAATGTAAAGGACATTTCTGTGTTCTTGCTTAAAGAATGTGTCTTCAGTAGACTGAACCTATCACTTCAGGCCAAGTATCATATAATATTTAGTGTCAAACATAAGATGTTGGGATTTCTAAAGATCAAACTGTGGTATAAATAACTCTACAGGGGTATGTCTTCTAACAGTTGATGATGTTCTGTATCATAAGAGAAACAAATTAATGACTATCGTTTGGCATATTTAGAAACCACATGCAGTAGTACAACCAAAAATGAAGACATACTTTTCAGACCACATGAAACCAAAGGAAAGAATAGAAATCAATCTGTTTCTCTCTCCGGCTTGAAGTATCTTAGCATTCCATCTTTGGGATGCAGTTTTTTTTTTGTTTTTTGTTTTTTTTTTGAGTTGGAGTCTCACTCTGTTGCCCAGACTGGAGTGCAGTGTCCACTCCCGGCCACCGCAGCCTCAACCTGCTGGGCTCCGGAA